>NC_053428.1:80087849-80356846 GCF_007990345.1 Gossypium hirsutum
AACTGCTAGTAACAGAATGATGAAGTAGACAAGCATTCTATAGCGTGATGAATATTGGTTTAACCAATACATTCGAACAATATGGTGTTCACAACCTCCATTCCTGAACAATATACCGCACCTACAATACGCCGGTAACGGACCAAATAAGGTCACATAAGCCCAGTTGACAGAATCCGAAAACATGGGGCTACTGAATTTAAGGCTATGGATAGCGATGATGCCGAGCAAGCTGAATTTTGGCTGGACAACACTATCCGGGTACTCGATGAGCTATCTTGTACACCCGATGAATGCCTAAAGTGTGCTATCTCCTTGCTACGTGATTCTGCCTACTATTGGTGGAGTACTCTGACTTCTATTGTGCCCCGAGAGCAAGTAACTTGGGAGTTTTTCCAAACTGAGTTTCGGAAAAAGTATATCAGTCAGAGATTTGTTGATCAAAAACGGAAGGATTTCTGAGCTTAAGCAAGGCTCCATGTCGGTTACTGATACGAGCGAAAATTTGTTAGACTTAGCAAATACGCTCGGGAATGTGTTTCGTCCGAAGCTGTTATGTGTAAACGCTTCGAGGATGGGCTGAATGAGATATAAAAATGTTCGTTGGCGTTCTTGAAATACAAGAGTTCGTGGTACTTGTTGAACGAGCTTGTAAAGCCGAAGAGCTTAGAAAAGAAAAGCAAAGAGTTGATGAGGGAACTGGAGAGTTTCGTAAAACATCCTCGGGGAGGTCTCTTCAACAGACATCGAAGAGATTTCGAGATGATGCGGGCCAGTTTAGAGGCACTTCGGGCCTTTTTGGACGAGATCGTGATCGACCCCCTGTAGGTACACGAGGCACTTCGGTCGCCAGTGTTGGGAATGAACGTCGAGACAGGACGAAATGCCGATATTGCAGTAAATGGCATTCGGGGAGTTGTAGATTTCCTGACCGCTCCTGTTACAAATGCGGATCAGTGGACCACTTCATTAAAGATTGCCCGAGGTTGTCAGGACAGAATGCAAATCAGAGTGGGAGACCGGGTGCTACCACTGCTCGAGGTAGACCATCTGGAAATATGGGCAATGCTGGTGGTGGTCAGAGAGGATCTAGAGATGATATAACCAGATCCGAAGCCCGTGCGCCTGCTAGAGCTTATGCTATACGTGCCCGCGAGGATGCTTCTTCGCCTGATGTTATTACCGGTACATTCACCCTCTTTGATACTAATGTAATTGCTTTGATTGACCCCGGTTCTACTCATTCTTACATATGTGAAACCTTAGCATCCAGTAAGACTTTACCTATTGAGTCTACTGAGTTCGTAATTCGGGTGTCAAATCCCTTGGGTCGTTACGTGCTTGTCGACAAAGTGTGTAAGAAATGTCCCCTGGAAATTCGAGGTTCCTGTTTTCCAGCGGACTTGATGCTTTTGCCGTTTGATGAATTTGATGTTATCCTTGGGTTGGATTGGTTGACCGCGCATGATGCGATTGTGAATTGCAAGAGCAAGACTATTGATTTGAGGTGCGCAAATAACGAAGTAGTCCGAATTGAGTCTGCGGACTTGGAGGGGATGCCAGCTGTAATATCAGCAATGTTGGCACAGAAATATGTAAGAAAAGGGTGCGAAGCATACCTTGCATATGTGCTTGATGACAAGAATTAGAAAGAAACCCGAATCTGTGCCGGTGGTTTGTGAATACCCGGATGTTTTTCCGGAAGAATTACCGGGTTTACCACCTGTTCGGGAGGTAGAGTTTGGTATTGAGCTTGTACCTGGGACTACGCCGATTTCGATAGCTCCGTATCGTATGGCACCAACTGAGTTAAAGGAGTTGAAAGCTCAGTTGCAAGAACTGACGGATAGAGGTTTCGCTCGACCAAGTTTCTCACCTTGGGGTGCACCAGTATTGTTCGTGAAAAAGAAGGACGGAACCATGAGGTTGTGCATTGACTATCGTCAGCTGAATAAAGTGACGATAAAGAACAAATATCCGTTGCCGTGCATCGATGATTTGTTCGACCAACTGAAGGGAGCCTCAGTGTTCTCAAAAATAGATTTGAGATCGGGCTATTATCAGTTGCGAATTCGAGATCCAGATATTCCCAAAACTGCCTTCAGAACGAGATATGGTCACTACGAATTCTTAGTGATGCCGTTTGGGCTCACTAATGCCCCTGCGGTATTTATGGATTTGATGAATCGGATCTTCAGACCGTATTTGGATCAGTTCGTAGTTGTGTTCATTGATGACATTTTGGTCTATTCAAGAGATGAGACCGAACATGCTGGGTATCTGAGGCTAGTGCTGCAAATTTTGCGGGATAAGCAGTTATATGCTAAGTTCAGTAAGTGTGAGTTCTGGTTAAGAGAGGTTAGCTTCTTGGGTCATGTGGTATCCGCGTCGGGTATTCGAGTTGACCTGAACAAAATTTCAGCCATACTTGACTGGAAACCTCCGAGAAATATTACTGAAGTTCGGAGCTTTTTGGGGCTCGCCGGTTATTACCGACGATTTGTGAAAGGTTTCTCGATGATAGCCACACCAATGACGAAGCTACTTCAAAAGGATGTTAAGTTCGAGTGGACGGAGAAATGTCAGAAAAGTTTCAACCAACTGAAAACTCATTTGACTGAAGCTCCAATTTTGGTGCAACCCGAATCAGGTAAAGAGTTTGTCATTTATAGTGACGCATCCCTACTTGGGTTGGGTTGCGTATTGATGCAAGAAGGTCGAGTCGTGGCCTATGCGTCGAGACAATTGAAGCCACACGAGAGGAATTATCCGACCCATGATCTCGAACTAGCTGCCATCGTGTTTGCTTTAAAAATATGGCGACATTATCTGTTTGGTGAGAAGTGCCATGTATTTTCGGATAACAAAAGTCTCAAATATTTGATGACTCAACGAGACTTGAATCTGCGACAAAGACGTTGGCTTGAGTTGTTGAAAGATTACGAGCTTGTCATTGATTACCACCCGGGAAAGGCTAACGTGGTTGCGGACGCCTTAAGCCGGAAGTCATTGTTTGCTTTACGAGCGATGAACGTGCATTTGTCTGTTCTACCAGACAGTGTGTTAGTAGCTGAATTAAAAGCTAAACCATTATTGACTCACCAAATTCGTGAAGCTCAGAAAGTCGATGATGAATTGGTTGCAAAACGGGCTAAGTGTTTCCGAACGAGGAATCGGAGTTTCAAATTGATGATGATGATTGTTTGAGGATCAGAAATCGTTTGTGTGTTCCAAGGAATTCGGAACTCATTTCGATGATTCTGAACGAAGCCCATTGTAGCCGAATGTCAATTCACCCGGGGAGTACGAAAATGTACAACGATTTGAAACGTCAATTTTGGTGGCATGGTATGAAACGGGACATCTCCGACTTTGTTTCGAGATGTTTAATATGTCAACAAGTGAAAGCGGAACATCAAGTGCTTTCAGGATTACTCCAGCCGATCATGATACCCGAGTGGAAATGGGATCGAGTCACAATGGACTCTGTGTCCGGACTGCCCTTGTCAGCAAGTAAGAGGGTTGCGATATGGGTTATTGTTGATAGACTGACTAAGTCGGCTCATTTCATCCCCGTACGTACGGATTTTTCATTGGATAAACTAGCTGAATTGTACGTTTATCAAATTGTGAGATTACACGGGGTACCTGTTTCTATCGTGTCGGATAGAGATCCGAGATTCACCTCACGATTTTGGAAGAAATTGCAAGAAGCTCTGGGTACTAAGCTGCATTTTAGCACTGCTTTTCACCCCCAAACCGATGGTCAATCCGAGCGGATAATTCAGATACTTGAGGATATGTTGAGATGTTGCATCCTCGAGTTCAGTAGTTCATGGGAACGGTATTTACCTTTGATTGAATTCGCTTACAACAATAGTTTTCAATCAAGTATTAAGATGGCACCTTATGAGGCTTTGTACGGTCGTAAATGCCGTACACCATTGTTTTGGACCGAGCTCGGTGAAAGCAAAATTTTCGGAGTTGATTTGATTAGAGATGCTGAACAGAAAGTAAAGGTAATCCGTGAAAGTCTGAAGGTATCCACGGATCGTCAGAAATCGTACGCAGATTTGAAACGAAAAGACATCGAGTATCAGGTGGGAGACAAAGTGTTCCTTAAGGTTTCACCTTGGAAAAAGATACTCAGGTTCGGCCGTAAGGGCAAGTTGAGCCCAAGATTCATTGGGCCGTACGAAATCTCCGAACGAGTTGGTCCGGTTGCGTATAGATTGATTTTGCCCCCGGAGCTTGAAAAGATTCATGACGTCTTTCATGTTTCGATGCTTCGACGCTATCGATCTGATCCATCGCACATAATTAGCCCATCGGAGGTTGAAATTCAAGTCGACATGAGCTATGAAGAAAAACCGATGCGTATCCTAGCTCGTGAAGTGAAGGAGTTGCGAAACAAAAGAGTTCCGCTAGTAAAGGTGTTATGGCTCAAACTCGGGATCGAGGAAGCTACTTGGGAGACCGAGAGCTCGATGAAAGAACGATACCCGAACCTATTTACCGGTAAGATTTTTGGGGACGAAAATTTCTTAAGTGGGGGAGAGTTGTGACAGCCCAAAGTTGACCCTAGTCGGGAAGTGGTTTCGAGACCGCTAAACCGAGTCACCGAAATGTTTGAATGTGATACTTATTGTGTAGAATATGTAATTATGAATGTGTGAAAATTTCAAGCTTCAATTTGGTTGATTTCATGTGAATTTAGTCAATAGGACTTATGTGAGAAAATTCTAAAATGTGATAGGTCAATGTGTGAGGACCTACTAGTGCATGTGGACAAAGGGGGGGACTTGCATGTCAAATTCCCCCCCCTAATGAGTAGTGGCCGGCCATGACAAGGAAGGATGGGCAAAACATGTCATGAAACATGTTTTGTTAGTGGAAGAATAAAATAAGGAGTATGGGTAATAAAGAAATGGAAAACAAAAGAAAAAAAAATGTGTGTGTGGTGTTTGTCCCCCCCATTGCCGTGAGCTAAACAAGAGAAAGGGGGGATTTTGTTCATCCTTTTCTCATCTTCATGCTTGCCAAAAACTAGAAAGAAAAACAAAGAAAAATTTTCTCATCCTTTGGTTCATCCTTGGCCAAAAATTTTAAGGAGGAAAGAAGAAGAAAGGTGAAGAGATTCGGCCATGCATGTAGCTAGGCTAAGGTATGTTTGATGATGTTCCATGAGAGGCATGCATGTTTTAGTTGTTAGCTTGAGTTCTACCTAACCCATGGTCTAAATCTTGCTATGTGATGGAAATGGCACTTGACCATGGATGAATCATTCTTGGTTGATGTTTGATGTTGTGGTGATGAGGCATGAGGATGAGTTAAGATTCGGCCTAGGTGGAGGTTGTGTTAATGCCATTGCATGCAAAATATGAAGCTTGTTAATGATGCATGTGATGATGGCTTGATGATTCTTGAACCTCCTTTTTAGCATTTTTTGTTGTGTGAGCACATATGTGCATTGGTTGCTAAATGGAGAAGAATCGGCTAGCAAGATGTGTGCTAAGGCCGAATGTAACTTTGCATGTTAATGAGCAATGCATGTGTTAAATTGATGAAAAGGGGGAGGATGCTTTACTAGTGTGTACATGTGTGTATTAAGTGTTGAAATCGACCCCAAAAATGGACATGCATATTCGGTCAAGGGCAAGAAATTAGCTAATATGTGGTGTTGATGCATGATTTTTGCATGTATGAGACTTTAATGTCTAATGTATAAATATGGGCTAAGTGCCTTGTGTTCATCTTTTGATGCCTAAAATGATGAAATCAATTTATTTGTTTGATTAAGCTCAAGAGCAAAGGGGAAATAAAACCGATAAAGGGAAGGAAAAAGTGGTTGAATAGCTAGCGGAATCGTTCGACAACACCCGAGGTAAGTTCTTGAGTAAGAGAGCTTAAATTTCGATGTGATTAAATCATGCTCTATGTGTGGCTATTGAGCCGAATGTGCAAGGACAATATGTGCCTTGTGTTTGAGTTTCGTAAACGAAAATGAAATATGAATGTGCTATGAATTATTGTTAGATGTGCATGATTAATTGAATGCTGTCCGGGCTAAGTCCCGAAGGCTTTGTGCTAAGTGAATATATCCGGATTAAGATCCGAAGGCCTTTGTGCGAGATACTAAATCCGGGTTAAGTCCCGAAGGCATTCGTGCGAGTTATTAAATCCGGGTTAAGTCCCGAAGGCATTCGTGCGAGTTATTAAATCCGGGTTAAGTCCCGAAGGCATTCGTGCGAGTTGTTAAATCCGGGTTATGTCCCGAAGGCATTGTGTGAGTTACTAAAACCGGGCTATGTCCCGAAGGCATTTGAATGAGGAGCTATATCCGGTTAAATCCCGAAGGTACGTGATTTGGTAATGAATGAGCTTGCTGTAAAATTCCAGCGAATACTCGAAAAACATCCCAATATGGGGATATGTTACGTATGTGTTGAATTTAATCGAGCCCTTACAAATAAATGTTCGCTCAGTTGATAAACGAGCTACCGGCCTTCGGCCAAGTTAGTTTATTGTGTATGTACATAAGGGTTGTTAATGTTGTGAAGCAAGTTTGATATCGGTAAATTGCGTATTATGAAATATTCCGTTTAGCTAAATGTGTGCTATTCTTTGTGCATGCTGGAATTCCTTGCTCAAACTTACTAAGCATAAATTGCTTACTCGTTACATTGCTCCTCTGTTTTATAGATTTTTGGTTCTCCAGCTATCGGACTCGGGATCTTGAAGTCGAAGTCGCCCACACTATCAAAGGCTCTTTTGGGTACTATTTTGGTTGAATTTTGTTATGGCATGTATAGGACTACCCATTGTTGTCTTTCGAGTACTTTATGAAATGTATAAGTGTACAGCCATGCGAAGATGGCTTGTAGAAGTGGAGTATGGCATTAGACCATTCGTATTTATGAATGTATAGATGGTTTCATGATGTAACTATGTTGGAATGGAAGTGTTGAGCAAATGATCAGCCACTAGAATGGCTAAGTATGATCATATGTGGGCTTATGTATGACAAGGCCCTAGTTGGTCCATGAAACCCCAAATTAGGTAAGGTTCACTTTGAAAACAGAAGCTGATAGCAGCAGTGGTGTGGATTGGAAAAATCACAAGAATTCGTAGGAGTGGAATTAAATAGTGAATAAATTATGTAATCGAACCTTGATGAATCTACTTTCATATGGAAGTAACGAAACAATTATAGGAACAGTACAGAAAGAGATATTCGGGTTCTTGTGGAACAGGGCCAGAACAGTTTCTGGATTCACTGTTCCGCCTTTGGAAATTCACTATAAATTGACCAGAGATAATTAGGGGTCATACCATATATGTATGGATTCCTCTCTGAGTCTAGTTTCCATAGAAACAAACGGCATCAGTATTGAAGCTCTGTGCAGAGAGATATCCCAGTCGTAATGGGAAAAGGTCAGTGTAGTCGACCCCTGTAACATGGGAGACTTTGACTAATAAACTGTACTAGTTGGCCCGACCAAAAATTCTAGAAAAAAATCCATAGGTGGGGACATGAGTCTAGTTTCAGGGAAAAATCACAAAACTGATTTTTGAGTTGTGAAACTCAAGATATGATTTTTGAAGCGACTAGTACTCAGACTGGGCAGTGTCTGGAAAAAAAAATTTTCAAAGTTTGTTAACATCTCGTGTCCGACTCCGGTGTCGGTCTCGGGTTCGGGGTGTTACAGTATGTCTGTGACCGAACATAAGTGAGAGTTTGTTAGACTCAGTAAGTATGCATGGGAATGTGTTTCAACTAAAGCAATTATGTTTAAAAGGTTCGAAGATGGATTGAATGAAGACATCATACTATTGGTCGGGATTTTAGAATTGAAAGAATTTTTTGTTTTAGTTGACCGAGCTTACAAAGCCGAAGAACTTAGTAAAGAAAAGAGAAAGGCAGATTTCGAGGCTAGAGATTCAAGAAAAAGATCGATGAATAAGCCATATCAATCTTCGTCAAAGAAATCAAGAGATCTGTATACTCATTCGAATGCTTCTGTAACACCCCCTACCCGTAAAAATCAATTATGTAAAAATCAGCCATAAAATTTCTTCTAAATTAAAAAATTTCATACATATGTTTAACGTCCCTTATATGGGCCTACGGGGCCCAAAACATACATTCAGGGTGGTTCGGGACCAAACCGTAAACATATGAAACTTTTGCAACACTTAGAAAATTTTCACACTTTGGAGAGTCACACGCTCGTGTTTTCAACCCGTGTAACTCTCTGTTTATAACTTCATCACCGTTGTCAGTCGTATACTTCATATAAATAACAAGAAACGTGTATGAGCTCAATTCTCACTAAATTTCTCATATATATATACACAATTTCACGTTTTGTAATCATACAACATATATCAGCCATATCTCTGTAATCTAAATATATTTTCATAACAACTTATCTTGATTTCATACTATTTCATATTTAAGCTTAAATAACCAAAGTATTTGAGATATCATCTTTATGCAAATAGTACACATGAGGTATATAATTCCATAATTATGAATAAACACATTTATCAAACATTTTCCATATTCATATATCAATGTCTTATGTCTCAATATATCAATAACCGTCATTTTCATGAATTCCGAGTTCAGTTTCATAATTATTTTCCTCGTGTTCAATTTATTCCATGTCGGAACTTTATTCATTAAAACATTTGAATTATCAGTACATATGGACATTACATTCAAGATGAACAATTATATAATCACAAATGAATTCATTTATCAACCAAGTTCTATACTCATATCTTATCAACTCGTACTTCCTTGTATCACATAATTCCATGTAACACTTACCAAACTTTGTCAAATTAGTGAACATCTTACGGAATTGAGTACTTCGTTTTCTTGATGCCATAGTTCAACTATGGTCTTACACATCTTCACATAATGATGCCATAGCCCAGCTATGGTCTTACACATATTCATATATCGATGCCATAGCCCAGCTATGGTCTTACACGTAATCACATATCACATATCGATGCCATAGCCCAGCTATGGTCTTACACGTAATCACATATCACATATCGATGCCATAACCCAGCTTTGGTCTTACACGAATCACATATCTCACTGATGCCATATCCCAGATATGGTCTTATACAGTAGCATATATCACACTGATGCCATATCCCAGATATGGTCTTATACGAAAATCACTTGTCACTTGTAGCCGAAGCTACCACTATTCACTGATCAGGTAGCTGGAGCTACCACTTTTCACTGAGCAGGTAGCCGAAGCTACCACTTTTCACTGATCAGGTAGCAAAAGCTACCACTTTTCACTTGTCATTTGTCCTTGATCAGATAAGTGTAGCCGAAGCTATCACTTATCACTTGTTGCTATGGTTCAACCATGGTATTTTCCTTCAATTCATCTTGTCATTGAACTGAAATGCTCAACTTGATCATTTATTCAATTTTAATGTTTTTACATTATTCACGATTTTATCATCAATACATATGAGATAACACATAATGAAAATTCATAGAATTAACAAATAATCACTAAAATTTAGCCATATAAACTCACAAGTTCAATTTTTGTATTATAACGATAATCTTAATTTTATAGTAAATATTCCAAATAAAACATTATATCATTTCTAATCCAACACTTATCGATTATAATCGGGCATGTGATCAATTTATACAATAATCATTCATATATTTTTTTCCTCCTCCTCCTCTCCATCCATATCCTTGGCATAAATAACACACTTGTAAGTAACCTTATCCATAATTTTCACTAATTACTTATGTGAATATTCAGACTATCCACCTGTGTCGTAGTCACTAAATTATTTATATCTGGAGCTACAGAACTCAAAATTAAGATCCGCTAATTTTCCCTGAAACTAAACTTACATATCTTCTTACCAAAAAAAATTCATAATTTTTGGTTGGGCCAATTAATACAGTTTATTCATTGAAGTCTCCCCTATTCTGCTGCCTGACAGTTCTGACCCTTCTTCACTAAAAATTAATTATATCCTCGTACAGGATTCGAATGATGTTCCAGTTTGTTTCTCTTGAAAATAGACTCATTCAGGATTTTAAACATATAAATTTAAGCCCCTAATTTTTTTATCCAATTTTTTTATGATTTTACAAAGTTAGAACAGGGGAACTCGAAATCATTCTGACTGTGTCTTACAAAATTTATTATATCTCATGATTTACAATTCCATTGCTTACATCATTTCTTCTATAAGAAACTAGACTAAATAATCTTTAATTTCATATTTTATTCATCCTCTAATTCCATTTCTAAAATTTTTGGTGATTTTTCAAATTTAGACTACTGTTGCTGTCCAAAATAGTTTTAGTGCGAAATGTTGATTTCCATTTTTGCCCCAAATTTCACAATTCATACAATTCAGTCATTGCTCAATTAACCCCTCAATTAAGATAATTTTCTAAATTAATATTTTTCCTAGACATTATAAGTTATTTCATAACTATTGAAATTCAGAATTTCTACATAAAACTCTAACTTCAAACTCTTTTACAATTAGGTCCCAAACATTCACTTTCTATTCAATTCTTTCAATAAAATCAGCATATAAACAATTTAAAGCTCTAATTCCATGCCAAATCATCATATACTTCCAGAAAATTTTCATGGCAACTTTCAATTTCTTTCATAGAATCAAAAGCTAATGAATTTAACAAGTGGACCTAGTTGTAAAAGTCACAAAAACACAAAAAATTCAAGAAATAATCAAGAATTGAACTTACCTGAAGTAAAAATATGAAAAACCAGCTTAAGGAAACTCTTCCATGGTGTTTTTCTGATGAGAATGCAGAAAAATAAAGAGAAATCTAGATAATTCCACTTTAGTCCTAGCTTTATTAAGTAAATTTTGCAATTTTCCAATTTTGCCCTTAATTCTCCTTATTTTCTTGCTGATTTCATGCCATTGCCGTCCAGCCTAAAGATACCTTGGGTATATTTCCCTTTTAAACCCTCTTTCTTTTATCATTTAAGCTATTTAAGCATTTCCCAAAATTTTGCATTTAATACAATCTAGTCCTTTTTTGTTCAATTAACTATCAAAACTTTAAAATTTCTTGACGAAACTTTAATACTGACTTATTAACACTCCATAATTATTTATAAAAATATTTATGGCTCGATTTAAAATTCCCAAGGTCTCGATACCTCATTTTTTATTCTAATTATTTTAATATTTATTTTTAGTACACTATTCACTACTTCAAAATTTTTCCTAACTTCACATTTAAATTATACTCACTAAATTAATAATATTTCCTACTCATTTGTTGGATTTAGTGATATCAAATTACTATTTCGACACCACTAAAAATTAGGTTGTTACAGCTTCAATCGGGTATCTAAACAGAGATCGTGGAAAGCAATACTCAAGTCCCAAGGCTTAAGCTACATTAGTATCAAGTGTTGGCATCGTGAGAAATAATAAGCCCGAGTGTCAACAGTGTGGTCGAAGACATTTTGGAGATTGTTGGATGAATAATAATAATAAAACCTATTTCAGATATGGTTCACAAGAACATTTTATTCATGATTTTCCTCAGTTATCCAGGAAAGATAATCTTCAGACTTCAAGGCTGAATAATACAGTTGCCAGGGGTAGACCACCTTGAAGTGCTAGAAATGTGATTGGTAGTACAGGAAAAACTAAGGACTCCACTGTGAGATCTGAGGCCAGAGCACCTGCTAGAGCTTACGCTATTCGTGCTCGCGAAGATGCATCATTACCAAATGTTATCACCGGTACATTTTCTCTTTATGACACTAGTGTAATTGCTTTGATTGATCCTGGATCGACTCATTCATATCTTTGTTAGAATTTAGTATCCAGTAAGAGTTTTCCTGTTGAGTCTACTGAGTTTATGATTAAAGTATCGAGCCCCTTAGGCAAGTATGTTCTAGTTGATGAAGTTTGCAAGAACTGCCCTTTAATGACTCGGGGTTACTGTTTTTCAGCAAATCTGATGTTATTACCGTTTGATGAATTCATTGTAATTCTGGGTATGGATTGGTTGACACTACATGATGCTGTTATGAATTGTAGACAAAAGACTATTGAATTGAAATGTCAGAATGGTGAAATCCTTTGAATTGAATCAGATGAGTCAAGTGAATTACCTATTGTGATATCGTCAATGTTAGCTTAGAGATATGTGAGGAAAGGTTGCGAAGCTTATCTTGCTTATGTATTGGATACAAAAGTGTCTGAATCAAAAATTGAATCAGTGCCAGTAGTTTGTGAGTATCTAGATGAATTTCCAAAAGAGTTACCAGGGTTACCACCGATCAGAGAAGTTGAGTTTGCTATTGAATTAGCACTGGGAATATCACCGATATCGATAGCTTCATACAGAATGGCTCCGACAGAATTGAAAGAATTGAAAGCTTAGTTGCAAGAGTTAACGAATAGAGGTTTTGCACGACCTAGTTTTTTGCCTTGGGGTACACCAGTTTTGTTCGTAAAGAAGAAAGAAGGATCAATGAGACTTTGTATTGATTATCGTCAACTCAATAAGGTTACGATAAAGAACAAGTATCCTCTGCCGAGAATTAATGATTTCTTTGAGCAGCTGAAAGGAGCGACAATGTTTTCAAAGATTGATTGAGTTAAAGATACAGATGTGCCGAAAACTATGTTCACAATAAGGTACGGGCATTATGAATTTCTTGTTATGCCTTTCGGATTAAATAATGCACCTGCAATTTTTATGGATTTGATGAATCGAATCTTTAGACCGTATTAGATGGATTTGTGGTTGTATTCTTTGACGACATTCTGATCTATTCTTGAGATGAATCTGAGCATGTTGAACATTTGAGAATTGTGCTACAAACCTTAAGAGATAAGCAACTATACGCTAAATTCAAAAAATTTGAGTTTTGACTCCGAGAGTTCGGATTTTTGGGACATATTGTTTTAGCAGAAGGTATACGAGTTGATCCGAGCAAGATTTCAGTAGTTATTGACTGGAAACAACCAAGAAACGTATCTGAAGTCAAAAGCTTTCTGGGGTTAGCTGGTTATTATTGGCGTTTTGTAAAAGGATTTTCGACGATTGCTACACTGTAGATTGCTACAGAAAGATGTGAAATTCGAGTGGCCCGAGAAATGTCAACAGTGTTTTGAACAGTTGAAAGCATTGTTAACTAAGGCACCAGCTTTGGTTCAACCTGAGTCAGGTAAAGAATTTGTGATTTTCAGTGATGAGTCACTGAATGGTTTGGGTTGTGTTTTGATGGAAGAGGGTAAAGTGATAGCTTATGCCTCAAGACAGTTGAAACCAAATGAAAAGAATTATCCGATGCACGATTTAGAGTTGGCCGCTATTGTTTGTGCATTGAAAATTTGGCTACATCATTTATACGGCGAAAAATGCCATATCTTTACTGATCATAAGAGCTTAAAGTATATATTGACTCAGAAAGACTTGAATTTGAGACAACGAAGATAGCTCGATTGCTGAAAGACTATGAGTTAGTAATTGATTACTATCCAGGGAAAGCGAAAGTAGTCACAAATGCTTTGAGTAAGAAATCTTTATTTTCTTTGAGAGCGATGAATACTCAGATAACCTTGGCTACTGATGGTTCGATTTTGGCTGAATTAAAAGCTAAACTGGTATTTCTTCAAGAAAATTGTGAAGCTCAGAAGTGTGACAATAAGTTGCAAGCTAAAAGAGTGCAATACGAGTCGACTATAAATTCAAACTATTAGATCGGATCTGATGATTGTTTAATGTTTTGAGATAGAATTTACGTACCAAAGAATTTCGAGCTCATTCAAAAAATTTTGTATGAAGCACATAGTAGTTGTCTATATGTTCACCCGGGGAGTACCAAAATGTACAATGACTTGAAACAATTGTATTGGTGGTCGGGCTTGAAACGAGACTTTTCAGAGTTTGTATCGAGATGTTTGGTCTATCAACAAGTTAAAGATGAACATCAAGTACCTTCAAGATTATTACAACCTTTGATGATGCCAGAGTTGGAAATGGGATAAAATTACGATGGATTTTGTATCGAGATTGCCACTGTCTCTGAAAAAGAAAGATGCTATTTGGGTTGTCGTTGATCGATTGACGAAATCAGCGCATTTCATTCTGATACATACAAATCATTCGCTTGATAAATTAGCTGAATTGTACATTTCTGAGAACGTTAGATTGCACGGAGTACCAGTTTCTATTATTTCGGATAGAGATCTGAGGTTTACATCACGATTTTATAAGAAATTACAAGAAGCTCTAGGTATGAGGTTGAATTTTAGTACTACTTTTTATCTACAAACCGACGGTCAGTCTGAGAGAATAATTTAGATTCTCGAAGATATGTTTCGTTGCTGTGTTTTAGAGTTTGAAGGCAACTGGGAGAAATATTTATCATTGGTTGAATTTGCGTATAACAACAGTTTTCAATCAAGCATAAAGATGGCATCATATGAAGCATTGTATGGTCGTAGATGCTGAACTCCATTGTATTGGACCGAGCTTAGTGAGAAAAAGATTCACAGGGTTGATTTGATCAGAGGGACAGAAGATAAAGCAAAAGTAATTTGTGATAGTTTGAAAGCAACTTTAGATCGACAGAGTGAATTTGAAACATAAAGACATTAAATTTTAGATCGGCGATAGAGTATTTTTGAAAGTATCTACGTGGAAGAATATTCTTCGATTTGGTTGCAAAGGAAAATTGAGTCCGCGGTTTATCGGGCCGTATGAAATCATCGAAAGAATAAAGGTAGTGGCATATCGGCTAGCTTTACCGTCAGAATTAGAAAAGATCCACAATGTATTTATTGTTTCGATTTTACAAAGGTATCAATCAGATTCATCGTATATCATTTCTCCGGCAGAGATTGAAATTCAACCTGATATGACATATAACGAAGAACCGATCAGAATTTTAGCTCGAGAGGTTAAAGAATTGAGAAATAAGAGCATAGCTTTAGTAAAGGTTTTGTGGCAACCTCACAGAGTTGAAGAAGCTACGTGGGAATCTAAGGAAACTATGAGGAAACAATACCTGAACCTCTTTTCTGGTAAGATTTTCGGGGACGAAATTTCCTAAGGGGGAGAGTTGTAACAACTCGTTATTAGTCAAATCAGAACAATGGTTTTGGGACCACAAATCCGAGGTCAAAATATTTATTTTTTTGTTATTTTAATGTTTACAGCATGATTTATGATTGTATAAAAATTTCATTAAGAAATTTTATCGTTTGAGTGTTTAATTTGATAAAAAGGACTAAATCGCGTAAAATGTAAAACATGTGTTCTATTAGCTAAAGGTGTCTAATAGCTATAGAACCTTAAAGTAAAGATCTTTATGTGGTAATTAGACCATTGTTAATATGAGTGGACTTCTATGGAAATTTTATTAAGTAATTTAAAGGTTAAATTAGTAATTCAATAATTAAGTTAAGTAAAATATGTAAAAACAATGTATCATCTTCTAAAATTGATTCTTTCATCGATTTTGAAGAGGAAAATAGCCATTGTTAGGGCTTTGAAGTTCAGCTACTTCTTCTTGCTTGCATGCTATGTATTTTTAATCAGTTTTTAATGATTTCTATGTTTTTGAGATCGTTGCAACTTAATCTAGCTAGCCCAAGGACTATTTTGCAAAACTGTTAAAGGTTTAGGGTTTTTCCATTGATGAATATAGGTGTATTTTGATGTTTGATGATAGAAAATGTATGGTTGTGGTTAGATAAACAACATTTGGTAAGTGGTTTTTAGTAAAATGTCCAAATAGGGATTAAATTGTGAAATGTGTAAAATTTAGGGCTAATTTGTGAAATAAATGAAAAATTTGGGTTGCTAGGGACCTAATTGAAATTTAGCTCGCATGGGTTGTGGTTAAATTGCATGAATTTGTGATTTTATAAAATATGGACTAAATTGTAAAAGTATAAAATGTTAAGGGCAAAAGTGTAAAATTTCCTTAATGTATAATTTGGACTAAATTGAATAAAGTGATATTTAAATAAGTTAATTTTTATTACATTTAGTTTAACAGCCCGATTTTGGGCCTAGTCAGAACAGTAGTTTCGGAACCACTATTCTGAGGCTGGAGAAATTTTTTTAATATTATTTTATGTGTCATACCATGATTATATAAGTGCATGAAAATTTTGGTGAATTAATTTTAGCGATTGTGAGCTTAATTACGAAAAAGGACTAAATCGCATAAAGGGAAAAAGTTTTGTTTTGCTAGCCAAATGTGTTAAATAGCTAGAGAACCATAATTGGAGGTCTTTGAAGTGCAAATAGACCCTTAAATATAGGCTGGCCGGCCATAGAGACAAAGATAAGACAATTTTCAAAGTCAGGTGGAATTTGGTGGCTTATTTGGCTAAAAACAAAATAAAATAAAGAGGGAATGATATCATCTTCTTCTCATCTCTTTCTCCACCGAAAATACCAGAAAAAAGGGGTTTTTGAAGATTTAAAATTTTAGCTAGGTTATTTTCTTACAAGTAAGTAATTTTCATAGCCATTCTTGGTAATTTTTGTACTTTTGGGACCCCTGTGGCATGGGCTAACTAATGAGGGACCATTTTGCAAAATGGTTGAAATGTAACACCCTTCGCCCGTATCTAACGCCGGGACAGGGTTCGAGGTGCTACCGGACTTAACTCAAGCATAAGCATATAAAACCGGGCCATAAAATTTCTTTTAACTTAAAACTCCTTGTTCACATGCATTCTGTCCCTTAAACTAGCTCACGAGGCCCAAAACATACATTAGAGACAGTTTGGGACTAAACCGAGAACTTAAGAAAAACTTGGAAAATTCATGCTTCAAGGCTCCACACGCCCGTCTGGTCACACACGCACGTGTGGCTTGGGACAAGTCCGTGCCCTTAGCCCGTGTGCAACACTGACTTTGAAACACGGCCATGACACATGCCCATGTGGCCTGCCCGTGACTTTAAAACACGACCACGACACACGCCCGTGTGGCCTGCCCGTGTACTAAACTGACTTTAAATTTTAAGTGCAGGGGACGCACGGCCATAACACACACCTATGGGAGTGAGCCATGTGTCACACGCAGCCTAGACACACGCCCATGTGCCTTGCCCGTGTGGACAAAAAGAGGCTATTTTCCAAGCCATTTTGTCACCCATTTTACACAACCTACACAGGATCATTTCAATATACTAATTTCACCACAATAGACACCAATTGATCCATAGAAAGAACATAATATGCAATTACCAAAATGAATAATAGTCATTATTCTAGGCTTGATACAAAATGAAAGGCTTTTGACTTAAGCCAAAATACATAACCAATTTCGCATTAAATCAAACATCCTAATCTAGCCCTATACATGCCATACTTCAAAACAAGATTTGTACTATACCAAGAGCTTCGACTGATAGTGTGATCGATATCTCCGACTTCAAAGGATCCTTGAGCTAATTAAGCGGCACTGATAGAAAAGGGAAAGAAAAGAGAGTAAGCATAAAGCTTAGTAAGTTGCATATAAATAAATATACAACAACAATTTCACCATTAGTCATCATGCTCATAACTTAAAGGTAAGTATAAACTTAACTTACTCATTACCGTCTACTAAAGTCACATTTTCTAATTTAAGCTCATTACTCATTGATTACCAAATATGTACCTGTATCACTCACAACGTTATTATACTTTTATTCATAAATCACTTTCTTAACCTTTAAAATTTAACCCTTCGGAATACTACCGGATATTCTATAAACCTCAAACATGGGATAAGTTGCAGATGCCATGTCCTGGACATGGTCTTATACTGGCTATCATCATCGAGGCCGTTGCCATGTCCCAAACATGGTCTTATACTAGCTATCGTCTATGCGTGCTGATGCATGTCACAGACATGTCTTACACTAGCACAACTCTTAGCCAAAGCATGTCCCAGACACGTCTTACATTGGCTATCATTGTCGAGGCTGATGCATGTCCCAGACATGTCTTACACTGGCTAGCATATTGTGGTTGATGCATGTCCCAGACATGTCTTACACTGGCACACAAGTAATCCAAATTTTATGGCATGAATATCCGGTTTGTTTCCTAGGGTTCCAACTAGATCTTTCTACTATCTCAATCATTAATATGCATTCTCATTTCACTATCCAGCCATTCATGCTATGTCAAATCAATGACAATTCAAATACATGCATTAACAATGTAATCGTATTATTTACATACAACTTACCTCGGTTTACAAAATGTACTCGACTAGTCGGTTTAGTCAGATTGCTTGGCTTTTCCCCGGTCTAGGTTCAGTTTTGGCAAATCTTGATCTATATTAACAAAATGCACTCATGTAGTCACTAATTACAATTAGGCAATCATAAATTCACATCTTTGGTAAAATGACCATTTTGCCCCTAGACTTCGACAAAATGACCATTTTACCCATATGCTCGAAAATCAATTTTTATCGAATTTCTTCGTATTTCAAGCCTATAAAAACTCTTTTTACTCCTATAGAAACCCTAAAATTTCACTATTTCACACACTTATTACTTATTTTGCAACTTATGCAAAATAGTCCCTTTAGGTGTTTTCTTGCTAACACCTTTCACAAAAATTGTTTATAAGACAACCAAGACTCATTTTCTTCCATAAAAACTCAGCAACCCACACAAATCCTTTCATGGAAAAATCCTAAACTCTTGATCATTTTGCAAGATATCACCCTCATTTGAAAGCCCATGCTTCAAGGGTCCCAAAAGTACAAAAATATTTTAGAAAAGCTACTAGAATCACTTACTTGTGAGTGCTCCAAGTTGTTGAAAATTTTTTAAAGCTCAAAACCCCAAAAATGGCTACTATTGTCGGTTAAGAAGAAATGGGAAATAAGGTGATATCGTTTTCCTTTTTCTATTTTCTATTTTAGTCAAATTTGGTCACCTAATCCTACCAAAAATTAAAATTTTGACCACACATGACTCCTATGGCCGGCCACCCTATTTCTAGGGGTCTAATTGCCCTTTAAAGACCCCTAAATCATAATCTCTAGCTATTTAACACATTGGGGTACTAAAATGCAACTTTTTTCTTTTATGCAAGTTAGTCATTTTTCACAATCGGGCTCACAAACATTAAAATTAACTCCCTAAATTTTTCATGCACTAATATAATCTTACTATAACCTCATAGTAATAATAAAATAATTTTTCCAACTTCTAATTTGTGTCTCGAGACCACTGTTCCGACTAGGCCCTAATTCGGGCTATTACATTTCTCCCCCCTTTAAGGATTTTTGTCCTCGAAAATCTTACCAGCGAATAAGTTCGGGTACTGCTCTCTCAGAGACTCCTTGGGTTCCCATGTGGCTTCCTCGACTCCATGTCTATGCCACAAAACCTTTACGAGTGGTATACTCTTATTTCTTAACTGTTTGACTTCTCGAGCTAGGATCTTGATCGGCTCCTCACCATAAGTCATATCTGGAAGAATCTCAACTTCAGTTGGCGCAATTACATGCAAAGGGTTTGATCTGTACCGGTGAAACATGGAGACATGGAACACATCGTGAATCCTTTCTAACTCTGGTGGGAAATCCAAATGGTAGGCAACAGGCCCTACTCTCTCGGTAGCCTCATAAGGTCCTATGAAACAAGGACTCAACTTGCCTCTTTTTTTCCAAATCTGAGGACTTTCCTCAACGGGGAAACTTTCAAAAATACTTTGTCACTAAATTCAAACTTAATTTCCTTTCGTCTTAAATCCACGTAGATTTTTGTCTATCCGAGGCTGCTTTCAAGTAGTCACGAATCACTTTAACTTTCTCCTTCGCCTCTTTGACCAAATCGACCCCGTGAATTTGTTTCTCTCTCAACTCAGTCCAATATAAAGGTGTTCGACACTTTCGCCCATACAAGGCCTCATAAGGCACCATTTTCAGACTCGACTGATAGTTGTTGTTGTAGGCAAATTCAACCAATGGCAAGTATTTTTCCAGCTTCGTTGAAACTCGAGAACACAACATCTCAACATGTTATCTAAGATCTGTATTACTCTTTCCGACTGTCCGTCAGTTTGTGGATGAAAAGCCGTGCTGAAACTCAACTTGGTTCCTAAAGCCTCTTGCAACTTTTTCCAAAACCTCGAGGTGAATCTCAGGTCTCGATCTGAAACAATCAACAATGGCACACCATGAAGCCTCACAATCTCGAAAACATACAAGTCGGCCAATTTTTCAAGGGAGTAGTTGGTACACACTGGTATGAAGTGTGCTGACTTAGATAGTCTGTCGATAATAACCCATACTGCATCCTTCTTTTTCGGGGTTAGTGGTAAACTGGTCACGAAGTCTATAGTGATATGGTCTCATTTCCACTCGGGAATCATAATAGGCTAAAGTAAACCTAAAGGTACTTGATGTTCAGCCTTTACTTGTTGACACACTAGGCACTTGGAAACAAACTCTGAGATGTCTCTTTTCATACCCTACCACCAATACATTTTCTTAAGGTCGTTGTACATTTTAACACTACCCGGGTGAACAGATAAACAACCACCATGAGCCTCACTCAAAATATTCTAAATAAGTTCATTGTCCTTGGGTACACAAACTCTGTCTCTGAACATTAAACATCCATCGGTGCTGATTCGAAATCTGACTTAATACCTGACTCACATTGAGTCTTCTTGGCTTGTAACTCATCATCGTTCTTCTAAGCTTCACAAATTTCTTGTAGAAACATTAGTCTAACTCTCAACTCTATTAAAATCGAACCATCGTCTGATAAAGCTAAATGGGCTATCATAGCTCTCAATGCAAATAAAAACTTTCTGCTCAATGCATCAGCGACCACGTACTCATAATCTTTTATTAGCTCTAACCATCGTCGTTGCCTCAAATTCAACCCCTTCTGAGTCATTAAATACTTTAGACTCTTATGATCAATAAATACTCAGCATCTCTCACCATACAGATGGTATCGCCAAATTTTTAATGCGAACACTATGGCTGCTTGTTCCAAATCATGCGTCAGATAGTTTTTCTCATGTGGCTTCAACTGTCCTGAAGCGTAAGCTATGAATCTACCCTCTTGTATAAGTACGCACCCTAATCCATTTAAGAAGGCGTCACTATAGACTACAAATTTTTTGCCCGACTCAGGTTGCACTAAAATTGGGACTTCGGTCAACAAAGCCTTTAATTTCTCGAAACTCTGCTGGCACTCTTCTGTCCACCCAAACTTGACATCTTTCTGCAGTAGCCTTGTTATCGGTGTAGCTATCATGGAGAATCCATTTACAAATCGTCTATAGTATCCTGCTAGCCCCAGAAAACTAAAAACCTCTATTACATTCCTTAACGGTTTCCATTCCACAATAGCTGAGACCTTACTTGGGTCAACTCTGATCCCGTCACCCGACACAATGTGTGCTAGAAATCTGACCTCGTTGAGCCAAAACTCGCTCTTACTAAACTTGGCATAAAGGTGTTTATCCTCAAGGTCTGTAACACAGTTCTCAAATGCTCCGCGTGCTCACTTTCATCACGCGAAAAAATCAATATGTAATCGATAAAAACGACGACAAACCTATCCAAGTACGATCAGAAGATGCAATTCATCAAATCCATAAATACTGCTGGGGCATTTGTCAATCCAAAAGGCATAACAAGAAACTCGTAATGCCCATATCTCATCTGAAAAGCAGTCTTCGGTACATTTTGCTCCTTGACTCTCAACTGATAGTAACCCGACCTCAAATCTATGTTAGAGAATATAATGGCTCCTCTCAATTGATCAAAGAGATCATCAATCCTTGACAAGGGATACTTGTTCTTCACTGTTACTTTGTTAAGTTGTCTATAGTCGATACATAACCTCATCGACCTGTCTTTCTTTTCCACAAAAAGTACTAGAGCACCCCATGGTGAAAAACTCGATCTAGCAAAACCCTTATCTGTTAATTCTTGCAACTGTACTTTCAACTCTTTCAACTCAGTGGGGGCTATTCTATACGGTGCAATCGAGATTGGCGTCGTGCTAGGAACTAACTCGATACCAAACTCCTCTCTATGGAGGTAATCCAGGCAACTCTTCCGGAAAAACATCTATAAACTCACAAACCACTGGTACTGATTCAATCTTAGACTCGGACGCTTGAGTATTCAGCACAAAAGCTAGATAAGCCTCATACCCTTTTCTCAAATATTTTCAGCCGTCAAATACGATATTACCACAGGCAATTTATCCAAGTCATTAGGTTCAACCCGAAGAATATTTCCATCTTCACACTTTAACTCAATAATTTTCTTTCCACAATCCACTACAACACTATGAGAAGTCAACTAATCCATCCTGAGGATTACATCAAACTCATTAAACGACAATAACATTAAATTAGCCAGAAAACAATGACCTCTAATTGTCAAAGGACAATTCCTACATACTTGGTCAACTAGCACATGTCTGCCTAAAGGGTTGGATACTTTTATCACAAACTCAGTGGACTCCACTATCATATTTATACGGGGTATCAAATCCATACAAATATAAGAGTGGGTAGACCCCGGATCAATCAAGCAACAATAGATATATCGTGAATAGAAAAGGTAACCGTAATCACGTTGAGAGACTCTGCATCCTCACGGACACGAATAGCATAAGTCCTCGCAGGCGCTCAGCCCTCGGACCTCGCCACAGCATCTCTAATCACACCTCTGCTGCTAGCTCCACTGCCCGGGTTCTTTTGTGGTCTGCCTCTCAAAGAAGCACTACTCACCCTCACATCTTGCTGTTTCTCCTTGTCATTAATTTCGGGGAAATCTCGGATAAAGTGGTCTAATGATCTACACCTGAAACAACCTCTTTCATTCACGTGGCACTCACTGAAATGGCATCTACCGCACTATGGACACTCCGATCTATTTGGCCAAGTGCTGCCAACACTCGCGACAGAAGTGGTCTGAACTCTTGAAGCCATGTTCTGCTTATTCTTGTTTCTACTGGGAAATCCCACTGAAGCATTCAATCGGGTAGTAAATTCTTTGGAACTCTTAGATGATGACTGATGTGTTTTCCCTATTTGTCTTTTCCTTAAGTCTTGCGACTCAATGGCCGCTTTCCTCCTCTCTTTCACCAGCTCCTCTGCCTTGCACGCTCTCTCGACAAGTACCACAAATTCTCTTATTTCTAAAATGCCCACAAATACTCAGATATCTTCATTGAGGCCATCCTCAAACCTCTTACACATGGTATCCTCTGTTGATACGCATTCCCGCGTATACTTTCTGAGTTTCACAAACTCAAGCTCATATTCCGTCAGAGTCTTATTACCCTGTTTCAACTTTAAAAATTCCTTCCTTTTCTTGTCTATGAACCTCTAGCTAATATACTTCTTTCTGAACTCTTCTTGGAAAAATTCCCAAGTAACTCTTTATCTCGGTACCACAGACACGAGAGTATTCCACCACTGATAAGTCGAGTCTCGTAGAAGTGACACAACACATTTTACGCACTCTTCAAGCGTGCATGATAGTTTATTGAATACCCTCATGGTATTTTCTAGCCAAAAATCCGCTCTCTCCGGTTCATCATCTATACTAGCCCAAAATTCCTCGGCCCCTTGTTTTTGGATTTTGTCTACTAGAACATGTCTGCAACTTGCGGAGCCACCTGGGCATGTTGAGGAATCGGAGGAGGTGGGGGAGGTGGAGTGTTCGGGATCACACGAACAAACTCTGTATACCAGGCATCTATCATTTGGAAGTAGGCTTCCCTAGCCCTTCCACCTTGGCCCATACTCACGGGCTCACTCTCTACTGGCGCGGTCCCTTCTGTGGGACCTGGCGCATTACTTTTCACATCATCCACCGTGGTTCTATCAGGATCCATTACTATATAAAAACACAATTTATAATTGTCAGGAATCGTCACACTATCAATAAATATTTATGGCATGTATAGCTAGACACGTACTCTAGCTAGGTTAGTCCTAGAACTGACTAAACCATGCTCTGATACCAACAAATGTAACACCCCTTGCCCATATCTGACGCCGAGACAGGGTTCGAGGTGCTACCGAATTTAACTCAATCATAAGCATATAAAACCGGGCCATAAAATTTCTTTTAACTTAAAACTCCTCGTTCACATGCATTATGTCCCTTAAACTGGCTCACGAGGCGCAAAACATACATTAAAGACGGTTTGGGACTAAATCGAGAACTTAAGAAAAACTTGGAAAACTCATGCTTTAAGGCTCCACACGCTCGTGTGTGTATAGACCGTGTGGTCACACATGCCCGTGTAGCTTGGGACACGCCCGTGCCCTTAACCCGTGTGCAACATTGAATTTGAAACACGACCATGACACACGCTCGTGTAGCCTGCCCGTGTACAGCATTAACTTTAAAACACGGCCACGACACACACCCGTATGGCCTGCCCGTGTACTAAATTGACTTTAAATTTTAAGTGCAGGGGACGCACGGCCATAGCACACACCTATGGGAGTGAGCCGTGTGTTACACGCGGCCTAGAAACACGCTCGTGTGACTTGCACGTGTGGACAAAAAGAGGGCACTTTCCAAGCCATTTTGTCACTCATTTTACACAACCTACACAGGATCATTTCAATATACTAATTTCACCACAATAGACACCAATTCATCCATGGAATGAACATTATATGCAATTACCAAAATGCATAATAGCCATTATTCTAGGCTTGATACAAAATAAAGGGCTTTTGACTTAAGCCAAAATACATAACCAATTTTTCATTAAATCAAACATCCTAGTCTAGCCCTATACATGCCATAATTCAAAACAAGATTTGTACTATACCAAGAGCTTCGATTGATAGTGTGATCGATATCTCCGACTTCAAAGGATCCTTGAGCTAATTAAGTGGCACTAATAGAAAAGGGAAAGAAAAGAGAGTAAGCATAAAGCTTAGTAAGCTACATATAAATAAATATACAACAACAATTTCACCATTAGTCATCATTCTCATAACTCAAAGGTAAGTATAAACTTAACTTACTCATTACCGTCTACTAAAGTCACATTTTCTAATTTGAGCTCATTACTCATTGATTACCAAATATGTACCTGTATCACTCACAACGTTATTATACTTTTCTTCATAAATCACTTTCTTAACTTTTAAAATTTAACCCTTCGAAATACTACCGGATATTCTATAAGCCTCAAACATGGGATAAGTTGCAGATGCCATGTCCTGGACATGGTCTTATACTGGCTATCATCATCGAGGCCGATGCCATGTTCCAGACATGGTCTTATACTAGCTCTCGTCTATGCGTGCTGATGCATGTCCCAGACATGTCTTCCACTAGCACAACTCTTAGCTGACGCATGTCCCAGACACGTCTTACACTGGCTATCATCTTCGAGGCCGATGCATGCCCCAGACATGTCTTACACTGGCACACAAGTAATCCAAATTTTATGGCATGAAAATCTGGTTTGTTTCCTAGGGTTCCAACTAGATCTTTCTACTATCTCAATCATTAATATGCATTCTCATTTCACTATCTAGCAATTCCTGCTATGTCAAATCAATGACAGTTCAAATACATGCATTAACAATGTAATCGTATTATTTACATACAACTTACCTCGGTTTACAAAATGTACTCGACTAGTCGGTTTAGTCGATTGCTTGGCTTTTCCCCGGTCTAGGTTCGGTTTTGGCAAATCTTGATCTATATTAACAAAATGCACACATTTAGTCACTAATTACAATTAGGCAATCATAAATACACATCTTTGGTAAAATGACCATTTTGCCCTTAGACTTTGGCAAAATGACCATTATACCCTTATGCTCGAAAATTGATTTTTATCGAATTTATTCGTATTTCAAGCCTATCCAAACTCTTTTTACTCCTATAGCAACCCTAAAATTTCACTATTTCACACACTTATTACTTATTTTGCAACTTATGTAAAACAGTCCCTTTAGGTGTTTTCTTACTAACACCTTTCACAAAAATTGTTTATAAGACAACCAAGACTCATTTTCTTCCATATAAACTCAGCAACCCACACAAATCCTTTCATGGAGAAATCCTAAACTCTTGATCATTTTGCAAGATATCACCCTCATTTGAAAGCCCATGCTTCAAGGGTCTCAAAAGTACAAAAATATTTTAGAAAAGCCATTAGAATCACTTACTTGCGAGTGCTCCAAGTTGCTGCAAATTTTTAAAGCTCAAAACCCCAACAATGGCTGATATTTTTGGCTAAGAATAAATGGGAAATAAGGTGATATCATTTTCCTTTCTCTATTTTCTATTTTAGTCAAATTTGGTCACCTAATCCCACCAAAAATTAAAATTTTGACCACACATGACTCCTATGGCCAGCCACCCTATTTCTAGGGGTTTAATTTCCCTTTAAATACCCCAAAATCATAATCTCTAGCTATTTAACACATTTGGGGTACTAAAATGAAACTTTTACCTTTTATGCGATTTAGTCTTTTTTCGTAATCGGGCTACAAACATTAAAATTAACTCCCCAAATTTTTCATGCACTAATATAATCTTAATATAACCTTATATTAATAATAAAATAATTTTCTCAACTTCATATTTGTGGTCCCGAGACCGTTGTTCCGACTAAGCCCTAATTCGGGCTGTTACAGGTTGAAAGTCTAGGGTTTTTCCATGAGAGTATTTATATTGTTTGCTAAATTTTTGTGGAAGAAAATGATTCTTGGTTGTGTAATAAACAACTTTCGTGAAAGGAGTTTGCATGAAAACACCTAAAAAGGGCTATTTTATAAAGTTTGTAAAATAAGTTGTAAATGTGTGAAATAATTGAAATTGTGAGTTGTTATAGTTATAACAAGAATTTAGTTAGGCTTGGTAAAGGAGGAAATTCAATAAAAAATGATTTACGAGCCTAAGGGAAAAATCATAATTTTTGTAAAGTCTAAGGGCAAAACGGTCATTTTGCCAAATTGTGAATTATAGAATGTTTTAATTAATATAATGATTAAATGAGTGAATTTTATCATGTTAGATCAAGAAAATTGAGATTTGAGCTTAAATTGGAAAGTACGAGGTTATGGACTAAAATGGAGTAATTAGCCGGAATTGCATTCGAGGTAAGTCTGTGTGATTAAATAAGTATGATATCCATGTTATTGTTAATATACTTGAAGTCTATCTGTCAATGATTGATTGAATTTTATGTTGAAGATATTGGATGTGAGAAAGTGATGCAAAATGTTAATAACATGTATGTGATGATTGAATGCATTAGAAATTTGATGGAATATGATATTCCATTGAAACAAGTAAGTTGTGTGTAAATAATGCAACTACACGATTATTATGTGTGATTAAATTGATATAGCGTAAATTGTTTGATTGTGACTATGAGTAATGGTATGATGAGACTTATCATGATAAACTTCCGGTTGAACCTTAGGAATAAATTGGATAATCATGCCATAACATTTGGGTGATATGTGTGCTAATGTAAGACTTGTTTGGGACATGCATCGACATTGAGATGAGAGCCAGTGTAAGACATGTCTGGGACATGCATCAGCCTCGAGATATGCAAGCTAGTGTAAGACCTGTCTAGGACATGGCATCGGCTTGGCATGTGTGAGTGTAAGACCTGTTTGGGACATGGCATCGACACCGGTAGATGAGAGCCAGTGTAAGACCTGTCTGGGACATGGCATCGGCATCGTACCCTATGTTTGAGACTTAGTGATTATCCTGTGGTATTCCAAATGGTTCAATGGGAAATTTACGATTTAAGTCAAAATGATAGAGCTTATGGCTATGTTGTGAGTGGTATAGGTACTTACATGAAATTGATGATATATGAATTCAATTCATGTTGTATGATTAATAAAGAATAAATACGAGTAAGTATATGAGCATGTTCAGTAACACAGGTATGTATGCCAAACTCATGAGAAATTATTTCGGTTTATGACGCACATTTGGTGAGGATGTAAATAGGTAAGTCATGCCTATGAGAATGATTTTGTGATGGCTTTATGATTATAGGTCTATACTTATGATGTATAAACATGTATCTTTACCAATGTGGTGAAAATGAATTAATAAGGTGTGATAAACTTAGTATCATTAATTTACACTAAAACAGTTTTGGATAGAAACAGTAGTCCAACTTTGAAAATCCACAAAAAATTATGGAAATTGAGTTAGAGGTTGAATAAAATATGAAATTAAATCTTAATTATTCTAGTTTCACATAGAAGAAATGGTGTAAGCAAAGGACTTTCATATTATGAAATATTTAAATTGTTCTGAGATAGAGTCAAAATGATTTCGAAATCCCCTATTCTAATTTGAGAAATCATTGGAAATTGTAAAAAAATATTTATAGTTTATAATCTATATTCTTAGAATTATTAATGAGTCTATTTTCAGGAGAAATAGATGAGAACATCATCCGAGTCCCGTATTATGAGATAATTAATTTTTAGTGAAGAGGGGTCGAAACTATCAGATAGCAAAAAAGGGGTAAGTTTAAGAAATAAACTGTACTTATTGACTGGACCAAAATTCTAAAAATATTTCGGTAAGAGGATATCTGAGTCTAGTTTCAGGAAAAATTATTAGATCTTAATTTGGAGTTCAATAGCTCTAGATATAAATAATTTAGTAACTATGACTCGAGAAAACAACTTGACTGGAACATAAGTAAAAATGCAAATAGGGTTGTATTACCTTGAGAAGCAAGTTGATAAATTGCTTATTATTTTCATACAGTCTTACTAAACTATAAAGCTTACTCTTTCCTTTCCATTTCTTTAGTGTTGTCAGGTTAGCTCAGGGTTGGAGATCGTCGGAGGCAGCATCACACTATCAAGCTATCACCTTTAGAGCATTGATACATATGTTAGCATTTTCAAGTGAGTGGCATGTATAGGGGCTCAGTTTTATGATATGAGTTATTGTGATTAGCCAAATGTACCATGAAGTGTGACTCATATTGATTATGGTTTGTGAACTTATCTATCTATGCTATGTTCTAATGCTTGTGATGTGATGATGTGATTATGCTTGTTAGCCATATATGGTTGGTGTTATGAATTATGTGCATGATGAATGCTTTATGACCAATCGAAATGGTCATGGCCATGAATTAAATGTATAATATGGAAATAAGATGACAATTATGAAAATTTGGTAAAAGTGGTTATTAAATGACAAGGCTAATGAATAGGTATTGTTGTGTCTTGACTTGATATTATATGAGTATGTGAAATGTGTGAATGATAACATGTTAATGTTATGAACGTGTCTTAATATAGGATACTAAATCATTAAAATGATGTCATGATATCTGTCCTTGGTGGGTATAAAGATGTGAAGGATTAAGGGCAACATAAAGGCTTGGAAAATAGCCTAAGTGTTGGCCACACGGGCTGAGACACGCCTGTATGTCTCAACCATGTGAAGGACACGGCCTTAGCACACCGGCGTGTGACTTGGCCATGTGGTTTAATTTAATAGCTGACGACATAGTCAAAGAGTTACACGGCGAGAGGACACGGGCGTGTTCCTGAGTCCACACGGGCATGTGACTTTGTATCATGGGAAAATTTTCTAAGTTTTCTTGAAACTTCTCAAAGTTCTCGGTTTAGTCCTGAATCAATCCTGATATATGTTTTGGGCTTCGTAGACCCAAATAAGGGACAACATGCATGTGTTTGAAAAGTATTGAATTAAAAGAAATTTTATGGCCCGATTTTTGCATGTATGTGTATGTTTAAGTCCGGTAATGCCTTGTACCTTGTCCCGGCATTGGACACGGGTAAGGGGTGTTACATTTAGATCAAGAAAGAAAAAATACAGGCTTAGATCGAGGAAAGAACAAAGTATTGGATTAATTGACTCATTTTACCATTTTTACATCTGAGGTAAGTTCGTATGTATTAAACATTATTATAATTGTGCTTTAAATGCTTTGATATTGTCTAAATTTTGAATATGACATTGCAAACTTGTTCGATGAAGATTTGGCATTGGAAATCTCGATTGAACCTTAGGAATAGTTTAGGATACAAATGACATGTCATTAGGGGTTATTATTGTTTTGGGTGCTGATCTGTACATCCTACCAGTGGCTGAGTTATCTGGAGCAGCATTGTGTAGCTTCGTCATGTCTGTCAGCTTGTGTGAGCAGACCTATTGATAACTCAAGAGTGAGCATTATTGAGATTTGATATTGAGATAGCTTTGGCTATATATATATGAGTGAGCATTAGTGAGTATTAGTGAGCATTATTGTACGAGTTTCTCAAGTATCCGATAGTATTTCGAAGGGTTTAACGGGTATATCGAAGGAAAGAATGAGTTTGAGACTAAATAGAGGTGGTACAGGTATGTACATGAATTGTACAAGCTTTGAATCGAAGAAATTGATGAATTGCATATTTAGTAATATGATTAAAAATGTGAAGGTTTGTTAGTTAATATAATTTATGTGTTGATATATATATTCGATTGTTTGAATTGTGTATTTATAGTTAATTGATTTTAATGCTATACGAACTTACTAAGCTTTATAGCTTACTGTGTTTATTTTCATGTTTTATAGTGAAATCAAAGCTAGCTTAGATTCGGGGATCGTCAGAGACTTCGTCACACTATCCTACTATCTCTTGGGTACTTTTAAACTTAAGTGTTTTAAGTATATGGCATGTATAGGATTATGGTCATTTTGATATATAGTTTGATAATGAATTTGGTCATTTGAAATGACTTGTAAATGTTAATGTTTTGATTTTGTATACAGCCATGTGAGTTGGCTTCTGTTGGTTGATTTGGTTGTGTAAATATATATGCAAATAGCCTTTGTCTTGTGTTGATAATTGTTATATTAATTCTTGTGGTGAATAGTTGATATTTGAGAAATTACATGCTTGTGAGTTTGGTCAAAATGATGCATGTTTGAAAGTGTCCATTTAGTTGAATTATGAATGTGAATTTGGTATAAATGGAATGGCCTATTTTGTTACTTGTGTGTATTGTGGATGATGATATAGAACTAGCATGAATTAGGCTTGAATTTAGTTGGTTTGAATGCCTATTTATGCCATGTTTTCGTGCCTTTTGGTTGGGTATAGGTGTGTGCAAATTTGGGTGGCAAGATGGCTTAGTAAATAGTCTATTTTTGTCCACACAAACATGTGTCTCAACCATGTGTGACACACGGTCAAGTTCCACGACCGTGTGTGACACACTGTTAGGTCTACGGCCGTGTGTCCCCTGGTGTTGAATTAGAAATCAAGTCAGTATGCTCCACACGGTCCAACACACGTGCGTGTGACTTGGCCATGTGGCATAAGTTAATATACCCTACAGGTATGGCACGGCCTAGCACACGGCCTGGTACACAGGCGTGTGTGGCCATTTTTAGGGCAGACGGGCGTGTGTGTTGGCCATGTGACCCAAGCCAGAGAGTTACACGGGGTCAGGCACAGGCTGGGACACGGCGATGTGATCTTATTTTTAATGTCCACACGGCCTGTGACACGGGCATGTCTTTGGCCGTGTGATGCACACAGTCGGGCCATATGGGCATGTGTCCCCTGTATTTGCAAAAATTTTCTAAGTGTTCCAAAAGTTTCCTAAGTTATCGGTTTAGTCCCGAACCACCCTAAATACATGTTTTAGGTCTTGTAGGCTTATACTAGAGATGAAATGTATGTTGTTGAATGATGATTTTTTTGAAACTTGAAAATGTATGTGTAATTGTATAAATCGTTCGATAATGCTCTATAACCCTATTCCAGTGTTGAATAGAGATGAGGGGTGTTACAAATTTAACTTACCAATCATATTCATTTAAAGTAAGCATACAAACATGCATCCAAAACTTTTTGGCTAATTGCCTAAACACATACTCTCATCAAACAAGTTAGTCATGATATTTCACATGATTATCAAGAAATCAGAGATGAGCTGATCGTATAAAAATTTCAAGGTATTTAAGGGATATTCAAGATATAACTCATTTAATTCTCATACTTTCTTACATCAGGAGTTTTGCCCGTTAAATCATTGAGATATCGACAGATACTCGGGTAGTACACACTAGGTGTACTTATCAATGATCCATCAATTCATATACAGGGGTGCTCATTAAAGCACATAACTGGGAAGCACACTCTCGAGCCTTATAACGAGAAGCTCACACAGAGTCATATCAGGAAGCTTATAAAGAGCCTATAGGAAAGCTTACCTAGGCTATATAACGGGAAGCTCATAAGAGCCATAATCAGGAAGTTCACAAAGAATCATATCGGGTAGCTCTGAAGAGTCATTAACGGGAAGCTTCGGATAGCCATATATCGGGAAGTTCAAGTAAGCCATGTCAGGAAGCTTATAAAGGGCCAATTTAATGGGAAGCTCACAAAGAGCCATGTATTGGGATGCTCATAAGAGCTAAGGTGTGTCTACAACACATATAGGGCCACAACCTATCGGAACGCTTCGAAGAGCTATAACGGGAAGTTCACAAGAACCTTATATGGGAAGCTCGAGAGGGCTAATAACATGACGCTCTTTTGAGCCATGGTGTGTTCACAACATATGCAAGACCACAACCAATTCGAGAAAACTAATATTCATCGAATTTTATCTATTCAAACAGAACTTAACAAGTTTTGAGCATATCGGATATATAATTATTTTCATATACATAACAAATTCATAATTCACATATACAACATTCAATTCAAATATACACAATTTAGTTATACGAACTTACCTTGATACTTGTTCGTATATGAGAATCTACTAATTCAAAACTTTTTCTTTTCCTCGATCTAACTCCTTATTTGGTATTTCCGAATCCATATAAATGACTTTAATCATCAATTTATTACATTTCAGATTCAAATCAAGTCAATTCATAACTTAGGCGAAAGGATCATTTTGCCCTTATACTTTTAATTAATTCTAATTTCGTCCCTAGACTCGGAAAATGAAATTCATGCAATTTAATTCTTTTTCCAAGCCTAGTCGAATTTTTCATATAACATTTACAGCTCATGTATTTCACAAAAATCAGAACTTTTTCATAAATTTTACATCTATACAATTTAGTCCCTAAATCATAATTTCATCAAAATTTCCTTTACAAAAGTTGTTTATCTATCAACAACCTTTCATTTTCTACTATAAATTTTAAAATTTCAGCATATTCATCCATGGAAAGATTTCAATACTTTAATATCTTTATAAATTGATCCCCAAAATAGATAGATTAAGATATTACGATCTTGGAAATATGAAAATTACTAAAAACGGGACATGATTACTTACTCAATTAGGCTTGATTGAATCTCTTTCTCTTAGCTAGGGTTTCCATATAAAATATTAGGGGAAGATGATGAAATAAGATGATATTAAGTTATTATCATCTTTATTTATTTCTATTTCCAATTTAGTCATTTTCTTTTTCTAAATTTCCATAGATGAATCATCAAAAATATCTACTAACTTCTCTTAATGGTCTAATTACCATATAAGGACTTCAAGTTTTAAATTCCATAGCTATTTGATACTTATAACTACTAGAACTCAACTTTTGCATTTTATGTAATTCGGTCCTTTCTATAATTAAACATGTAATCAGTAAAATTTTCTTATCAAAATTTTCATACGTCTTTCCTATCATAATGCAGACCATGCGATATTATTAAAATAAATTTTCTTTCTGACTCGGATTTGTGGTCCCGAAACCATTATTCCGATTTCACTGAAAATTGGTTGTTACAACTCGCCCCCCTTAAAGAATTTTCATCCTTGAAAATCTTACCAATAAAGAGATTTGGGTATTGCTTTCTCATTGTTTCCTCCAGTTCCCAGGCAACTTCTTCTAATCTGTATCGTTGCCATAGAACTTTCACTAAAGCTACCTTTTTATTTCTTAACTCTCTCATCTCGCGTGCCAAAATTTTGATCGGTTTTTCACTATATGTCATGTCAGGCTGAATCTCAACTTCTATCGGAGAAATAACATGTGAAGGATCTGATCAATACCATCGTAGCATAGACATGTGAAAAACATTGTGAATTTTATCAAGCTCTGGCGGTAATGCTAATCTATATGCAACACGTCTGATTCTTTCTGTAATCTCATATGGTCCAATAAACCGTGGACTCATTTTTCCTTTAAGGCCAAACCGGAGAACTTTCTTCCAAAATGATACTTTTAAGAATAACTTATCTCTAACTTGAAATTCTATCTCTTTTCATTTAAGATCGGCATAAGATTTTTGACGATCACAGGCTGCTTTCAAACTATCCCGAATCACTTTCACTTTTTCTTCAGTCTCACGGATTAAATCAACTCCGTGTATCTTTCTCTCACTGAACTCTATCCAAAATAATGGAGTTCTACATTTACGACCATATAAAGCCTTGTACGGTGCCATTTTAATACTTTACTGATAGCTATTATTGTATGTAAATTCAACTAAAGGCAGATACCTTTCCCAGTTACTTTCGAATTCCAAAATACAACATCGAAGCATATCTTTGGAAATCTGTATAACACGTTCAAATTGTCCACCAGTTTGAGGATGGAACGCAGTGCTGAAATGTAACTGTGTACCTAGAGCTTCTTGCAATTTATTCCAGAATTGGGATGTAAATCGAGGATCTTTGTATGAAATAATAGAGACCGATACTCCATGTAGTCTAACAATCTTGAAACATATAACTACTAATCTATCCAGAGAGAGATCCATATGTACGGGAATAAAGTGTGCAGACTTTGTTAATCGGTTGACGATTACCCAAATGGCATCTTTTTTTTTGGAGATCAAGGTAATCGTGATACAAAATCCATGGTAACTCTTTCCCATTTCCATTCTGGTATCGTAACTAGCTGTAATAATCCCGAAGGCACCTAGTGCTCAGCTTTAACTTGCTGGCAAACCAAACACCTAGATACAAATTCAGAAATATCCCGTTTCATTCCTGGCCAGCAATACATCTTTTTCAAATCATTGTACATTTTATTACTCCCTAGATAAACAGACATAATACCATTGTGAGCTTCGTTCAAAATCTTTTATACAAATTTTGAATTCTTTGGTACACAAATTCTGCCTCTGAATAACAGATAACCATCAACCCCAATCTGAAATTCTGAATCAAAATTTGACTTACATTGTACCCGTTTAGCTCGTAATTCATCATCATTTTTTTGAACTTCAGAAATCTGCTGCAAAAATGTCAGTCTAGCTTTTAATTCAGCTATGATTGAACCATCATCAGATAATGACAATCGGGTGTTCATTGCTCGTAAAGTAAATAGAGACTTTCTGCTCAATGCATCTGCAACTACATTGGATTTTCCTGGATGATAATCGATAACTAGATCATAATCTTTCAATAATTCCAGCCACCTACGCTGCCTCAAGTTCAATTCTTTCTGTGATATCAAATACTTTAAACTTTTGTGATTAGTGAATATGTGGCATTTTTCACCAAATAGATAGTGTCGCCAAATTTTCACAATAGCTATCAATTCTAAATCATGTATTGGGTAATTCTTTTCATGTGGTTTTAGATGTCTAGAAGCATAGGCTATTACTTTACCTCCTTGCATCAAGACACAGCCTAAACCATTTAATGACACGTCACTATAAATTACAAATTCTTTACCCGATTCAGGTTGAACTAGTATAGGTGCTTCAATCAACAAGGCTTTCAGTCTGTCAAAACTCTGCTGACATTTATCAAACCACTCAAATTTCACATCTTTCTGTAACAGGCATGTCATTGGGGAGGCTATCATTGAGAACCCTTTCACAAACCTCCGATAATAACCGGCTAATCCCAGAAAAACTTCTGACTTCAAACACATTTTTCAATGGCTTCCAATTAACAATAGTTAAAATTTTATTCAGATCCACCTTGATACCTTCTGTAGATACTATATGTCCAAGAAAGCCGACTTCTCGAAGCCAAAATTCACATTTACTGAATTTAGTATATAGTTGTTTCTCATGCAGAGTTTGTAGTACAATTCTCAGATGATCAGTATGTTCATTTTCATGTCGATAATATACTATAATATCATCAATAAATACCACCACAAACCTATTCAGATACAATATGAAAATTTTGTTCATCAGATCCATAAATACCGCAGGTGCATTAGTTAAGCCGAATGACATCACCAAAAATTCATAGTGTTCGTACCTGGTTCAGAAGGCTGTCTTTGGTACATCTAATTTTTTCACCCATAAATGATAGTAACCAGAACGAAGATCAATTTTCGAGAATACAGTGACACCTTTCATCTGATCAAACAAGTTATCAATACGAGGCAATGGATACTTATTCTTTATTCTGACTTTGTTGAGCTGTCTATAATCAATACATAACTTTAACGGCCCATCTTTCTTCTTAAAAAATAAAACTAGTGCACCCCAAGGTGATAAGCTGGGTCGAGCAAAACCTCTATCAGTCAATTCTTACAACTGTGCTTTCAACTCTTTTGATTCAGTAGGAGCCATTTTGTAAGGTGTTATAGATATCGGTGTTGTTTTAGGAACAGGATCTATGGAAAATTCCACCTTTCTATCTGGTGGTAATCCGGGTAATTCTTCCGAAAACACATCAGGAAATTCACAAACAACCAACACTGACTTAATCTTCAATTCGAATACTTTGGTTTCCAACACATATGCAAGATAGGCATCATACATTTTCTGATATATTTATATGCTGATATAGTTGAGATCACATTAGACAACCCATCCAGTTTATCAGATTCAATACAGAGCAATTCACCATTCTGACATTTTAACACAATGTATTTCTATTTATAATTTACCACTGCATCATGCTGAGTTAATGTGACAGCCCTAAATTGACCCTAGTCGGAAAGTGGTTTCGGGACCACGAAACCAAGTCATAAAAATAATTTACAGTCATGTTTGATGCTCATTATATATGAATATGCATGTGTGAAAAAATCATGCTTAAATTATGTGTATATGGTGCGAAATTTATTAAATAGGACTTGTGTGAGAAAATTTAGAAATGTGCTAGGCAAATGTTAAAGTGGCCTATTAATGCATGTTAGAAAATGCTTGTACTTGCATGTCAAATTAGCCAAATTCTAGATGGTGGCCGGCCATGTTATGGACTAAAATATATTATAATTATTTTATGTTAATATTTTATGTTAAAAATAAAAATATGGATAATAAAAAAATGTTGATTTGTGGGAGGAGAAACCAAAGTTTCTCCATCTTTGCTCCTCATTGCCGTAACTAGAAGAGAAAAAAAGCTTTGAGAAATTCGGCTATGGTGGTTAGCTAAATTAAGGTAAGTTCAATGATGATTCTTGGATTTTTAACATTTTTGAGTTAGTCATTAAGTTCTTTGCTCAACCCATGACCAATTTGGAATGGTGTGGTGTCTTGAGCATTCGGCCATGGTAGAAAATGGAAGAGATATATGGTTGTTTTCATGTTTAATGAATAAGTTACAAATGGTTGTTAATTGTGATAGTTTAAGGTAATTTTAAGTAGTTTGAATAAATGAACAATAATAATAATAAATCATCTAGTGAATTGGTGTAATTGCCGAATTTGAACTAGGAAGTTATTGAGTAATGTTTGTACTTTAAGTGATAGAATAGAGTGAATGCTTGGAATGTGATATGTGTGAATTATAAGTTGGATTAAAGGCTGTTATATTGCCTTATCATTTTCGGAAATGTGCTTTGTCAAAGAAATTGAGGGTTGATGTTTAAGTGATGTAAGTATAGGTATATTCGGCTTGTAGTTTTATAGATGTAATATGAGTGTTAGGTCGGAATGATGTTTAAGTACGAATATATTTGGATGGATGTGCTTATAAGTATAACTTGAGATAAAATGGTGTTTAGTCATTATAAATAACCATATTTGTAGAATGTGTTAAATTATATATATTCGGCCTTAACATGGATATGCATATATCTATAAAGTTGTTAATGCCTAAGTAAGATGTTGGGTTTTGCATGACTAGAGAATATATATATACATATATATGCGTATGGTGTTTGATAGTTAACCATTAAGTCATATGTACCTCAACCTTATAATATACATGTATTATATTAAATCGCCTATTTGATTTGAAATTAAATGAATTCAATTGTTTTAAATTAAGCTCAAGAGCAAAGAGGATCTAGATCTGATAAGGGAAAGGAAAAAGTAATCGAATAGCCGTAGAAGTCGTTCGACAACATCCGAGGTAAGTCTTTGAGTAATGGAACTTAGTTTATGATTTGATTAAGTCATGACATATAAGCATAACAAATAAACGATGATATAATGATTCTACTTGAATTATATATCGAGGTAATTAGTTATACTTATGACTGGTAGCCGAATGTGTATAGAGATCATGTTACAAAGCCAATCAAAATCATGCTCTTTGTATGTGGCTATTGAGCCGAAAATGGTAAAGGTTGATAAGTGTCTTATGTTTGAGTTCTAGTAATGAAAATGAAATATAAATGTGTTATGATTTATTGATATATGTGCATGATTATTCGGATGATAACCGGACTAAGATTCGAAGGCATTTGTGCTAGTGACTATATCCGGGCTAAGTTCCGAAGGCATTTGTGCTAGTTACTATATCCGGGCTAAGTCCCGAAGGCATCTATGCTAGTTACTATATCCGGGCTAAGTCCCGAAGGCATTTGTGCGAGTTGCTATATCCGGCTAAATCCCGAAGGTACTTGGCTTTGGAAATGAGCGATCTTGCTGTAATAACTTCAATTAATACGCTCATAAATCCAAACGATAAGGTATGTTTCGTATATGCATTGGAAAGGTTGATTCCTTTTAAATAGTATTCGCTCAATTGATTAACAAGCTTCCGGCCTTTAGTCAGGTTTGATCCTAAGTGTATGAATATAATGGTTGAAGCGTGAAGTAAACATGATTTTGGGAATATGCGTATATGCAATTGTTCATTTAGTCATACGAACGCTATACCTTAGTTGTAAATAATTTCATTACTTAAAACTTACTAAGCATCAAAATGCTTATTCTGTTGCTTTAATTCTCTGTTTTATAGATTTTGTTCGTCAGCTATCGGACTCAGGAGTGTCAAAGTCGAAGTCGTCCACACTATCTAAGCCCCTTTGGTACTCTTTTAGTTGAATTTTGATAATGGCATGTATAGGGCTGACCCTTGTTGTTAATTAAGTATCTTTTGGTAATGTATATTCGTATAGCCATGCGAAAATGGCTTGTATATTTTGAGTATAACATTATGGTCATTTTGTATATATGGTCTTATGATATGGTTATTAAGTGGTGTGGAAATGTTGGTAATGATTAGCCATTGGAATGGCCAATCATGGTCCTATTGGTGCTACGTACGACATGGCTAATCGTGATTATACTTGAAAATGATGTATGTCAATTTACTAATTGATTCATGGAAAATTATGAAATAGGTAAAATTTACCTTAGAATAGATGCTAACAGCAGCAGTGTTGTGAATTTGAAAAATCACTAAAAATAGTAGAAATAGAATTAAATAGTGAATAAATTATGTAATCGAATCTTGATGAGTCTATTTTCATATGAAAGAAACGAAATGACCATATGAGCTGTATTTTATGAGATGTTTAAGTTTTCGTGAAACAGGGCCAGAGCATTTTCTGGATCCCCTGTTCTGATTTTGGAAATTCACCATAAATTAACCAGAGACAATTAGAAGTCATTCTTTATATGTACAGATTTATTTTTGAGTCTAGTTTCATTAGAAACAAACGGAATAGGTATTGAATCTTTGTACAGGGATATATCTAAGTCGTAATGCATGAAGGTCAGAGTAGTTGAACCCTGAAACAGGGGAGACTTTAACTAATAAATTGTACTAATTGGCCTAACCAAAAATTCTAGAAAAAAATTTGTAGATGGATATATGAGTCTAGTTTCAAGAAAAATTTACGGAATCAGTTTCCGAGTTTTGGAACTGAAGATATGATTTTTAAAGTGGCTATGATGCAGTTAGCCAGCTTGCCTGGAAATTTCGAAATGAACTGTGTAAGTAAATGAATTAAGTCCGTTAACACCTCGTGTTCGACTCCGGCAACGGTCTCGGGTACGGGGCGTTACAGTTAACTAGTCCATACCCAAAATTATATCAAAATTATCAAATGGTAACAACATCAAATCAGCCAAGAAACAATAAACTCGTCCCATTAACAGACAATTTTTACAAACTTTATCCACCGTCACATACTGGCCCAGGGGATTTGAAATTTTAACCATATAGTCAATGGAATCGAAAGTTAAATTTTTAACAGACACTAAACTCATGCATATGTATAAATGCATTGAATCATGTTCAATCAAAGTAGTAAAATTAGTATCAAGAATAGAAAATGTACCAGTAATGATGTCTGGTGCAAAGGCATCCTCTCTTGCACAAATAGCATGTGTTCTTGCCAGTGCTCGTACTTCTATTTGACATTTGAATATTTTGTTGCACCTCGGCTACCACTGACTTTTCGGAGTGATGAGGTGGTCTACATCTTGAGGCAGGGTTGCTCGGTCTTGAAGTCTGAACTATATCTATTTCAAGTCTTGGTAACTAGATTTGGTTTTAAACCAACTGAATTGACTGGTCAAATAGCATATGTATAAGACTCTCATTTGCATTTTTCTAGATTTTGTAGGCCATTAGGAAGGGCACATTCTAAAATTTCTTGACACTTGTTAAATTTCACTAAACGGAAGTGGATTATATATACATGTGAGGAAGGTTCGTGAGAAGAGTTTCTTCTTCCTTCAAGATGATTCTTTAATTCTCTATTTTTCTTAAATATTAAATGTTATTTGCTGGTTGCTCTTCTTATGTAAACTGGAAGCTAAGGATTCTTGGAATAAACAAAAGGTGTTCTATCTCCTGGTAGGTCTAGTAATTTTGCATGTTAAGAATAAGGATGTTATATAGAGAATAAGTTATGAATAAGAAGCCATGCCTAGGGATTCTTTATAGATGAAATGTTAGGAATCTGAATGTAAATGGGTTTTAATGGTGAATTCATATTCTTTAAGCAATTGTTGTTAATGGTTCAAATTTGATATCTGATTCTGGAGCTGGTAGCTATAGTATGTGAGTCTCAGGTGAGTCCTTACTCTCGACTCCTACAAGTCTTTCTAGATAAATCTTTTGTGATCAATGTTCCAATATCGGTGCATGAGTACTTGAATGACTATTGAAAAATATATGTGAGGTCTGGGTATAGTGTCCTCATGAGTCTAGTGTGCAATGGACTGTATGAATAGGTGTATATGGTTCAATGAATCAACTGTATATGTCTGTCTAAGATGTATATTGTGATACGTGATCGTATGAAATGTGTTTGAAATGTGTATGGAGCATGATTTTGTTAAGAAAATGAGTACAACCAAGTTTAATATGTACATATGTTAGATATATGAGGTTTGATTGATAAATTTGGGGAAATAGGGTGCAATTGAGTGTTGAGAGGTTTTTAGATGTGAGTTTTGACACTGCGGTAGTTTTCAATGAAGTCCGTCGGGATAGTAAAAACGAGTTACGACATGATAAATCTGAAGAAATTCCATGGCCATGGCACATTATGGAAAGGACGGATGAGTCACTTTTATTGACTAGGATTTTTGCATGTCCTGGGGTGATGATGGGCAAACCTCATACTATTGTAAGTTTAGGCAAATCCATACCGCAAACACGACAATTCACTTAGGGTGCTTGGGCGGCATTCTATTTGGCCTTTGTGCCGTACTCTGTATGTGGCCTTTTGTGACGTACTCTGACAGTTTATATGACGTATTTTGTATGTTTCCTTTGTCGCATACTCTAATAAGTCTATGTTAAAGATATGATTTGTCCGAAGTTATTTGGTGAGAAGTTCTTAAGAATAAGTCCTAAGGGAAGTTTCTTGAAAAGAAGTATGAATTAGTATGTCCAAAGAGGGTATCTGCCATAGTTATGTAATGGCCTCAACCTGACCCGATTCGTCGAGTCTAGATCTCAGGTGTTACTACACACGATACTTAAAAATTTAACAAACAATTTACAAACTCCCATTTCACTAATTATTTTATTTAATAATTGTACTGAAAAATCTAGCATATGAAAACAGATGAAGTATTATACAATAACTTTTTACTTCAAACTTGATATATATCTTTACAACATAGTAATCTATTAATGATAAACTCGTAAGACGTATTCCTAGATTATGCCACATATCCACTGTATGCATAATAGCCCATTTCGTCGCAATCTTGGCACGCCTGGCATCGTCCCTCTTAGCGCAGACCCATACTATAAACCTGAAACAATAACAAACAGAGTAAGTTCAGGAGAACTTAGTGAGCTTTATCACTTAATTACCTTGGGGAACACTAAATTTTCTTATGATTGCTTCTATGCAACAATCTTACTTCTGAACCATTTTATTCAGAAGGATACCACTACAGTTTTATTCACACATGTACATTAGCTATCATACTCTTAAGATACCAATTATACTTAACTGGCTACTGAAGATTCTTTAATACATTTCTTGATTTTCCTTGTTGCTTATGTGCTTTTCAACTGAACATACCTTCAGAATCAATTTCATATGGACTATAGTCTAATAGTTACTCTCTACTTAGGTCGATAGTTCCCAAACATAGCTATTGGGCAAATACATTATATTTGATGACTACTTACATTGAACTGGTTAACAACAAACTATTAACCAACTCATACCTTAATTCAATATCATGCAAATCCACACTTATGATATACTACATAGACATATAAAAAAATTTCTTATCGAATTTCGTTCAAAACCACAAATATTCATAATACCCATGTTCCAAAATTCATAGGATTTCAGAAGGAGTCCTTATATCCCAGACATAACCTTGATGTGATAGGTTCCAAGTAACTTTGATTCAATCATTTCATAACCTAGTTGAACTCACAATGATAGATACTTAGATCTCACATAGATACACATATATATCCCACAATTTTAGATTATCATGGAGGATGCCTTTATCATTATACAGATGCACAGTTCTTTTCAATAACTTATTCAATTAATGTACATATCTTACTCAACCTTTGACCCTGAGTATAATAGTACCTTATCTCAATCGTACTTATTACAAAACTAACAGACTTATTCATATATTACCATAAATACAGACATTCAAATCTTGCCCGACATTCTCGATAGATCACACCATACAAGCCAAATAGAACACGTCATACAGGCATCATACAGAATCTCGTGTTTACTGTCCCAACAAACATCATAGATGATGCCATGGGTCTCTCCCTCATGGTCTTATATAGATTTTCATGTATCATGATTTGCCATTTTGATTTACACATTATCGAAAGCTACACCATGAGCATATATATAGACAGATCTTATTATGCCATGAGTCTTGACCATATGGTCTTATACACATTCCTATATCGTGTTCTACCATTTCAGTCTCATTTTACTAGAGGTTACACCGTGAATGATTCCAAATCATTTCAAGCTACCATGAGCCTTTACCTCATAGTCTTACACTTGTTTTCAATCCATAATATGTCAGTCTAATTAGTATTATAATTACCTTATCAGAGCTTCACAATAGAACATTTCTCGCTACATACTTACCTAGATGTGATATTTCTTGACTAACGTTCTTTTTGCATCACAACTATACTTGCATTCTTACCAATTAGAATTCTTCTCAAAAAAACCTTTCACATATCATCATACTCTTACTTTATCTTTGCTATAATCATACATTTATCGATTATTATAGATATAATTATCCTCTACATATAAATACTTTCAATTGAAGAGTTTTTACAATAAAGTCAGGGTAGAGACTCACCTTAGCTCACCTACTATAGTTCTAAGCTCTAGATCCAGGCATCACCTTCGAATCAGCAGCAACCACTACTTAAAACCTAATTTCACTATTACAACTCATATACATACAAATTTACTTTTCATCTCAGTCGCTGACAACCTCAAGCAAAACCTTACACTTACAACTTACTGTTTAAAAACCACATGCAGACTTACTCATTCAGAATTTAGCATGCAAAATTGAAATACTTACCCTGATATGAAATAACAATCGGTTGAACTCAGAATCTTAGCTTCTAGTTTAGTAAGGAATAGATATAAAAAAATCAAAAAACATTATTTAAGAAAGAAGAAGAAGAAGCTCTTTCAAAACCCATCTCACCATATAAATATGACTCATAATACTTAGTGGAACTTAACAAGTGTAACATGTTTCAAAATTTGCCTTCTTAATGAATGGTCTATAGTTCTAAAGGAAACATAATTAAGATCCTTACATTCACAGTTATCAAGTTAGACTATATAGCTGATTTCTAACCAAATTACTTATAATCTAATTAGCATAGTATTTTAGACAAACCAAGCGTACTATACCTTTGGTGAATACTTATCCCATACTTACCCTTTATCACTAAACACAAACTTCTCCTTAATATAGCATAATGTCATGAAATCAAATCCTTATTTTCCTATGTAGTGGATATTGAATGAATAAATGAATACGCCAAAATAATCACTTGGGCGGATAACACTTCACAAACAAAATGCTTACTATTATATGCCAAAACTTTAGACCCACCAGACTTGGGATGTTACAAGTTATCTATCAGTTTAGTATATGGGCGTATTCAATATAAAAGTCTATCAGTTTGAGTTATCTAATATTTATTGTAACAAAATAGTATTATGTCTTGATTTGTGATCTGATGGAATCTGAGTGGTTTATTATCATGGAGGTCTCGTGCCTTATAGTAAAATTGTGTGGAATTCTTCCGAATGATCTAGAGTGTTTCTCATCTATATGAGCAAGTAGTGGGTAGAATCAATATATGACTCGATCTTTAATCTGATTTAGCAAGCTCATCGTGAGAAATACCAAAAGTATGAACAATAAGTGGTATTCATCAAGAATAATTCCTGCGATTAACTACTTCAGAATAACAATTAAAAGTTGTATGAAAAGAAAAGGAAAAAGGTAGTATTGCCTGTTAAGATCTAGAGTCAACTGCCCAGTTAGACAAATGATGATATGTTAGGAATAATAAGTGGTGTATTGTCTGCTCTCTGTAGCACGTTTTTCATATGTTCTCTATGCTCACTATTGCACGAGTTTTCTTGTTTTCGTTTCTTCCAGATTACTTTGCTCTTTCTATTTTTCTTTCATTTTTCTATGTTGATGTTATTTAAGCAATAGAAGCACATATTGACTTAAAGAGACGGAGGGGTTTTAGAGATGATGACAAGTTAACGAGTTTAAGCATAGATAAAGGGGAAGAGGAGGCAATGTTATTCTCGACTGATTCAGAATCTCAAAAATTGGCATATGAACTCTTCCAAGTAGGTTGTTTTCTTACAGAAAGTGTCATTCAACTTTCAGCTATGAAGAATACAATGGCGAACCTCTGGCATCTTTAAGGGGAGTCCAAATATCTAATTTGGGGAAAAGGTGAGTTTTGTACAAAATTTTCCATGAAATAGACATCGAATGAGTGTTTAATGGAGCACCTTAGACTTTTAATAACCATCTACTGGTGTTTCACAGAGTAGGGGAAAATGAATATCCAAAACAAATCCTATAGGTTTTCTCATCCTCTTGAATCTAGGTACATGATCTCCTTCTAGGTTTTATTCGGAACCTGTTGCAATCCAATTTCGAAATTTTATTGGAAAATTTTTAGAATATGATACAAAACAAGTCAATTAGGAAATGAAAAACTATCTTCAAATCCGGGTTCAAGTGTATGTCAAATGACCTATGAAAAGATGGAAAAAAATATGATTTCTCCCTCAAAGTTTAATTATGTGAATTTTCAGATTAAAGGTTAACATTATGCTATTTCATGTGTGGGTGTTTAGGCCACAGTGATAATTTTTATCCTAAAAGAATCAGTCATGGCTCAAAAGAGGTGGAATTAGGGTGGAGTTTTGCATTAAAAGCACAGTTGAGGAAAGTTTTCACGACAAAAAACGTTTAGCTAAAAAAGGACGGAGGTGGAGATTCTAGAGGGGTAAATTGAAAAAGTGAAGATTTCTATAACACCCCTTACCCGAGTCTCGAGACCGGGACCAGGTACGAGACGTTACCAGACATGTACTCGAATATTTTCAGAAATACAGGTTATAAAATTTTGTTCCAATTTAAACCCAAGCAAACATCTTAGTGTCCCTATTATGGGTCTACGGGGCCCAAAACATACATTGAAAATGGTCCGGAATCAAATCAAGAACTTGGGAAAGTTCCTGAAAAATTTGCTAGGTCAAGCCTCACATGCCCGTGTGGAGGCAATGCACACGCTTGTGTGCTTTGGGACACGGCCGTGTCCCCTATCCATGTGGAATTAATAGAATTTATTTCTCATTTCGAACTTACAAGGGTTTTCACACGGCAAACACACGCCCGTGTGATCGCCCGTGTCTAAAAAATCGAGCATTTTGTTTATGACATCAGCATGCATTTAGGGGCACACGGCCAAGACAAACACCCACATGATTGAGACACACAGCCGTGTCTCTACCCATGTGTTTACTACCATGCATTCTGACTTAAAATTTTTACGTGCAGGGGACACACGGCCATATCACATGCCTATGAGGCGATCCGAGTGTCACACACGGTCTAGACACACGCCTGTGTGTCTACCCGTGTGGACCTTATTGGGCTATTTTCCAAGCCTTAGGTCACCCTTTAATAACCATATCCACTTATAATTTTCAGTAACACTTGACACGGTCTAAATATACTCTTAAATGACCTTAGTATGCCTCATTGCATGTAAACCTCATCTCATTGGTTTTTATACATGCTAGGTCATCCCTTTTATATTAAGGATTTCCATGACTTGTAACTCAAATAAGCTTGGGTCGTTATCTTAACTCATTGCCAAATTGTGGCCTAATCACCCCATGTGATTTAGTCACATTACATGTGTTTAAATGTGATAACATATTTCATCCTCACTAGCACAACTAAACACAAGTATGCATAAAATTTATAGGTCATAACCTACATCAATATGAGCCAATTCCATGGCCACATACAAGTGAATATGTATACCTTTACAAGCCTTCGTAGTGGCTAATCAAATGACACATAACAAAATAACAAAAGCTCTATACATGTCATTGAACAAAATAAGAATATCTATATACCAAAGCTAGACAAGATGATAGTGTGTTGATTCTCCAACCGTCTCCCAATCTTCACGAGTCCATGAGCTCTATAAGACAGGGAAAAAGAGAAGGATAAGCATTTACATGCTTAGTAAGCCCGAACAACTAGAAAGTAAACTTATTGATTAATTAGCAAACAACCATATTAGGCAATAAAACCAACAAGCATGGAATGGTTTCCCTATCATATACACCCAATCAACAAGTTAGTCTCATAACAATGCACCATACAATTTGTCTTAGATGAGCTCATCATTCAACATTTTCATTTTTATATCTCATGTTAATCCCGTTGAGTTTCTCAGAAATCTCGATGGATTATCCATTTACCGTCAAGTCATAAGAGTGATCATCTCAAGTGCGCACTCCCGCGAGCCTCACATCATACGACGAGATTACCAGTTCAGGCTAAATCTCCCGTAATGTAAACTCATAGGGTGATGTCGGGATTACCAGTCCAGGCTAAATCCTTGTAACGATAAACACCCGTAATGAGCTCGAATCTGAATTACCAATCCAGGCTAAATTCAGACCCTGATTGGATTACCTATCCGGGCTAAATTCGTAATGCACACATATTCTTCGAGAGGCTCGATCACTAAATGAACACCCGTCCGGGCTAGATCTTTTTTATATTTGAGATCAAAAGATTACCCGTCTGGGCTAAATCCTTTTCTGAAACACATGCAGGATCTCAAGTCATGTAAGCCATGGTTTATCCATCAAATTTCTCTTTTTACTTCAACCAGGACATTTATCATCATGTCATTATTATTAACATATTTCATGGATTTTCATGTCATTATTATACCCAAATATCATGCATTCATAACACATGCAATTAGCCATATTAATATTACTTAAAAGTTATTCGAACTTACCTGGTACTCGTTTCGATTTTGCATCTCGGTTATTCTGAAACCTTTCATTTTCCTTGATTGACCTCTGAAATTTGTTCCTCGAGGTCTATAATAATAAAAATGAATCATTAATACCTCATATTATTCTTTTTGAGTCTAAATTTCACCCCAGACAAAATGATCATTTTTCCCCTAACCTTTCACATTATTTACAATTTAGTCCCTAGACTCGTATGATGAAATGCATGAATTTTCTACATTACCCAAGCCTAGCCAAATGTTCTTTCCTCTTATGGCAGCCCACATTTTTCCCTTATTTCACATTTCTACCACATATTTTGTAATGCCCCTAACCCGAATCCGTCACCGGAATAGAGTTACGGAACATTACCAGAGTTACCGATTCATTTATCAGATATTTCATTGATCCGATATCTTTTCTTTTCCACGTTCAAGTCTCGTATTCAAGTCATCCGGATCTTTATAAAGAAATTTGATCGTCATTTTCATTTATTTCATGTTATAATACATTCAACTAATGCTCTAAACAAAATTATCATTTTACCCCTAAACTTTTAATTAATGACGATTTCATCCTTAGGTTAAAATAAAATAAAATTATTGCAATTTAATCCTTATTTTCAGCCGTTATTCTCACACAAATTGATAACCACCAATGAATTCTATAAAATGTCAGAATTTTTCATAATTTCAACACTTTTCAATTTAATCCTTAAAACATATTTTTCCCTGATCTTGAGCTAAATTAATAATTTCATTCAATTTTGTAATTTAAATAATAAAATAATTCATTTCATGCAAATTGGTCATTTCTAACATTTTTTTTACAAAATTGCCCATAAAATTTTACTTTTATTCAATTTAGTCCATGAGTCTAAAACATACAAATTAGCCATGCTAGCTGAATATTCATACATATTTTCCTCCTCCTCTCCATTCCACATCCTTAATTTATATAACATGCAACAAGTAACATTATCAATAATTTCACTATTTACTTATGTATATTCAAAATTGTCCATTTGCATCATAATCACTAAATTATTTATATCTTAAGCTACAGAACTCGAAATTAAGATCCGCTAATTTTCCCTAAAACTAGACTTACTTATCTTATGACCATAAAATTTTCAAAATTTTTGATTTACCCAATAAGTACAGTTTATTCTTTAAAGTTTCTCCTGTTCTGCTGTCTGACAGTTCCGACCCTTCTTCACTAAGAATTAATTATCTCATCGTACGAGATTCAGATGATGTTCCCGCTTATTTTTATTGAAAATAGGCTCTTTAAGGATTTTAAACATATAAATTTAATCCCTTAATTATTTTTCTCCAATTTTTTATGATTTTCCAAAGTCAGAATAGGGGAACCAGAAATCATTCTGACATTGTCTCACAAAACTTATTATATCTCATGATTTACAATTCCATTGCTTACACCGTTTCTTCTATAAGAAACTAGACTCGATAAGATTTAATTTCATATTTTATTCATCCTCTAATTAAATTTCTACAATTTTTGGAGATTTTTCAAAGTTAAGACTATTGCTGCTGTCCAAAACTGTTTTAGTGCAAAATGTTGATTTTCATTTTGCCCCAAATTTCACAGTTCATACAATTCAGTCCTTACTTAATTAACCCCTCAATTAAACTAATTTTCTCAATTAATACTTTTCCTAGACATTATAAGTTATTTCATAACTATTGAAATTCAGAATTTCCACATAAAACTCTAACTTCAAACTCTTTTACAATTTAGGTCTTAAACATTCACTTTCTATTCAATTCTTTCAATAAAATCAGCATATAAACAATTTAAAGCTCTAATTCTATATCAAATCATCATATACTTCCAGCACATATTCATAGAAACTTTCAATTTCTTTCATAGAATCAAGAACTAATGAATTCAACAAATGGACCTAGTTGTAAAAGTCACAAAAACACAAAAATTTCAAGAAATAATCAAGAATTAAACTTACTTGCAGTAAAAATATGAAAAACCATCTTAAGGGAACTCTTCCATGGTGTTTTCGTTGATGAGAATGCAGAAAAATAAAGAGAAATCTAGATAATTCCACTTTAGTCCTAGCTTTATTAACTAAATTTTGCAATTTTTCAATTTTGCCCTTATTTTCTTGGTGATTTCATGCCCTTGCCGTCCAGCCCAAATAGACCTTGGGTCTATTTGCCTTTTAAATCCTCTTTCTTTTGTCATTTAAGCTATTTAATCATTTTTCACAATTTTGCATTTGATACAATTTAGTCCTTTTTGTTCAATTAGCTATCAGTACTTTAAAATTTCTTGACGAAACTTTAATACTAACTTATTAACAATCCATAAATATTTATAAAAATATTTATGGCTCGATTTAAAATTCTCGAGGTCTCGATACCTCGTTTTTAATTCTAATTATTTTAATATATATATTTTTTGTACATTTCATTATTTCAAAATTTTTCCTAACTTCACATTTAACTTATACTCACTAAATTAATAATATTTTTTACTCATTTGTCGGATTTAGTGATCTCGAATCACTGTTCCGACACCACTGAAAATTAAACTGTTACATATTTTACACCTTTTGCAAAAAGATCCTTTTAGGGGTTTTTCATGAAAATCACCTAGAAAAATATGTTTATCACACATCCAACTTTCATATTCCTCCATAAAAAATCAAACAATAAACATGTCACACATGGATCACTTTGCAAACATGAACCCTAACTCAAAATAGGGGTAGAAATAGACAGAGTAAGCTACCGGAATTTCAAAAATACGAGAACATTAAAAACAAGGCTAGGGAGCCCTTACTATTGAGCTTGAAAAATGAAAAAACCCTAACTATGGTGGCTCCCAAATTTTTGCAGCTAGGTGGAGAACATGAGCCGATTTTTGTCTTCATTTTCCCATTTTATTTCATTAATTAGCCAAATGACCAAAATACCTTTAAGCCCTTTCTTTGAAATTTTATCCATACATGCCCATTTTTGTTCAAAAATTTAAAAATTGGGCAAATTACTCTTTAAGAATCTAAGTTTTGTAATTTTTTCAATTTGGTCCTTATTTTCCAATTGGACACCTTACTCATAGAATTTCTTCATGAAACTTTAACGCTGCATATTTTCATATTCTAGACCTCATAATAATCATATAATAAATATTTGAACATCGAATTTGTGGTCTCAAAACCACTGTTCTGACTAGGCCTTATTTTGGGATGTTACAATTTGGGGCAAAATTTTAATAATGTCAATTCAATATTAGGCTTTTTTTTGGAAGGATCATCAAATTAAAGGGAGGCAAAAAAGGGGAGAGCTTCAAATGGGTTAAGTCAAAATGAAATGAAACATGATTTAGAAGAAAGCCCAATGGTAATGGAGATGGATAAAACTAACCTCATCCAAATAATATGATTTCTAATGTTTCTGTTTGGACAGATTTACTAGGAACTATTACTGAGCACTCTAATGCTTACAACCAATTAAGATCGACGGCTGCCAAGAGGCAAGTCGACTGGGAGCAATGATACTTTTAAGCTACAATGTCTGGGGTTTGGGGAACCCGCGGGCTATTCCGAAGCTTCAACACACGTTGAAGTTTTAGCATCCCCAACTTGTCTTCTTTATGTAGACTAAATTAAATAGCAAATAAATGGAAAGGTTTCATAAAAAATGAGGTTTTCAAAACAAAATTAATTTCAAGAAGATGGTAACGAGGTGGACTATGTTTAACATGGAATTGGAATTATATAATTGATGTTCGAAGTTATTCAATGAATCATATTGATGTGATAATACAGGAAGAGGGGGAGGCACTAAAGTATGGGGGTTTTATGAGGCTCGAGATGGTTATAATAGATTGGTAACTTGGGACTTGTTGCGATGGCTAGGAGAAACTCATGATTTACCTCGGTTAGTTTGTAGAGATTTTAATGAGATTTTGTATTCTTTTTAGAAATCAAGGGGAATGCCGAGAGAAGAGAGGAGCATAGAGGAATTCCATAAGGTGTTAGAGGAATGTCAACTTACGGATATTGGCTATTTAAGTACATGGTCACTTGGTAGAGGGGAAATTTACCGGAGATGAATACTAGAGAACGATTGGATAAGGGTGTGGCAAATGCTGAATGGATGGTGATGTTCACTAATTTTTCTATTTGACATTTACTCTATTCTTTTTTAGATCATTGTCCTCTTTTCATTGAAACAAATAAAATAGACAAAAGACAAAGGAAAAGAATATTCAGATTTAAGAATTGATGGGTTATGAAGGAATCTTGTGAAGAGGAAATGAGAAGAATATGAGAGAATGGCACAGGTGGGGTGTTGGAGAAATTAAAGATGTTAAAAATAGGATTACAAGAATAGGATACATAAAAAAAACAAAGGAGTGAGGCTGATAAGAAATCTTACTAAAAGGTTGGAGGATCTGAATAAGCTTGATAGAGACGGTGAGATAATGGCAGAATTGATTGATGTCAAAATACACCATCATATGAATATCAAAAAAGAAGAGATGTACTGGGAACAAAGGGCACTTACGAACTGCTAAGATTGGGTGATAAAAACACGTCTTTTTTCCTTAATTTTGATTCTCAATGAAGGAATATGAATCGTGTTCGTGGATTTTAGAATGAAGAAGGAGAATGACATCAGACATTCATGAGATGAAAAGAATTGTTACTGATTATTTTGCTAACCTTTTCACTACAACAGGTACTGGCAATGTGGATTACATTCTATCTGGAGTGGATATATGTATAATAGATAGCATGAATTAGATCCTAACTACTGTATACAGAAAGAATGAGGTTTATCTGGCTTTAAAAAATATGGGGCCAACGAAGGCATCAAGGGTAGAAGGTTTTCTGACTCTTTTCTTCCAAAAACTTTGGCACATTATTGGAAGGGAAGTTTGTACTTTTTGTCTTGAAATCCTTAATTTAGTTATTGGAATCTCTAAATGTTACAAATATTGTGCTAATTTCAAATATTAGTCGTCTTTCAAATTTAATGAATTTTCGCCCTATAAGCTTATGAATGATTTTGTACAAATGATCTAAAAAACGGTTGCCAATCATCTTTAAAAGGTGTTAGATCACTGCATTGATGAAACGCAGAGTGCATTTTTCCCAAGAAGATTAATAACGGACAATGTTCTTCTTGCATACGAGATTTTACATGCATTTAAGCAAAAAAGGGTAGGGAGGAGAGGTTTTATGACATTGAAACTGGATATGAGTATGGCTTATGATCGTGTTGAATAGACTTTTATAAGAGATATGATGTTATGCATGGATTTTGCAAACTCGTGGGTTTATTTCATAATCAAATGCATAAGTATTGTCTCATACTCAATTCTTGTGAACAGCGAAGAAGAATATGTTTTCAAATCGGTAAGAGGATTACGACAGAGGGACTCGTTGAGTCCCTATTTTTTCATCTCTAATGAGACTAGCAAAACATTATGGTTCATTAAACAGGGAAAAGGTATGTTGAAGAGGTCCTTAAATTTCTCATTTAATGTTTGTCGATGATTGTATTTTGTTCAAGGAAGCCATTGAAAGGGGGGCAAATACTATCAAGAATATACTTGAAGAATATAGAAGATGTTTTGGGCAGTGTGTCAATTATGAAAAAGCTAGATGTTTTGGGCAGTGTGTCAATTATGAAAAATGTACTATTTTTTATAGTACAAAAGCTCCAGTTTATGACAGAAATTTTGTTGTATGGATACTAAATGTTTGAGGGTTAAAAAATCTGGAGAAATATGTCTGATTGCCCAACATGATGGGAAGGGGAAAACAATGAGCTTTTCAAATATTGAAGGACCGTATGAAATCAGAAATTTATAGTTAGAGGAAAGGAGGTATTTATAAAAGTTGTTTTACAGGCCATCCCAACTTATTCAATGGCATGTTTTCTACTACCAAAATCCATTGGTGGAGAAATGGAAAGTATTATAGGGAAGTTTTTGTGGCAGAAAGGACACAAAAAGCATGGAATACACTAGTATGAGTGGATTCGATTATGTGACTTAAAGGAGAATGGGGGTTTGGGGTTTAGGAGTCTAACCAAGTTTAATTTAGCTTTGCATGCAAAACAAGGGTAATTTGAAAGCAAAATACTACCTTACTATTAATTTCTTAAAGGCAAGGTTTGGAAATATACCTTCCTACACCTAAAAAAGTGTATGGGCTGCAAAAAGACTTCACAAGGAGGGTATGTGTTGGAGAATGGGTACGGGGACAAAAATCTCGATGTCAGAAGATACGTGGGTGTTGGGCACTGAAAGCTAAAAAATCCAAAGTGATGTGAGCAATACTAACATCAATGTAGTAGCAGACTTAATTGATCCTATTTTGAGACGATGGAAAATGGAAACAATAAGGGATACCTACTGTGAGAGTGATGTGAACAGAATCCTCCAAATTACTTTAGCAATGTTTTTAGAAGAGGACTTCATGGTGTGGAGAGGTGAACCTTCAAGAGATTTTTCGTCCAAATTACTGTGAGAGTGATGGTACTTAATCGCTATTGCAATCTATTTGCCTATTCTACTTTTTACTAGAAATGATGGGCTTTGAATTTGCCTCAAAAAGTGAAAATCACATTTTGGAAAGCTACAAAAAATTATCTTCCTACTTTTAGTAATTTCCATTACAAGAGATTGGTGGACTCTGTGATTTGCCCGAGATGTACAGGTGGTGCAGAGACTATGGAGCATGTATTGCGTGATTGTTCTGTGGCAAGAGAGATTTGGCAACAATTTAATTTCATATGGCCATAGTCGATAACTAATTCAAAGTCGATAACTAATTCAAAGTTTATAGACTAGATTACCTGCAATTTTTTATCAGAACTCTACCAACCAGTGTCGAATTTTTTAATGTACAATGTGCGCCACATGGACCGAAAGAAATAGATAGGTGTATGAGGGCCAGAAAAAGATGAGGATTGCTACAACTGAGTTTATTAGAAGTTACCCTTAAAAGATTGATGGCCTGGAAAGAAAGGAAAATGACCATGGAAGGGGGTAAGAACGATGGAAAACGCCGGTAGTCCTATACACGAAGATTAATTTTGACGCTGCATATACTGAACAAGCCAAAAAGTCATTCACGAGTATTATTATATGAGATTTGAATGGTGAGGTGCCGGGAGCAAAGATACAGATCAACAGTAATATACCTACAGCTTTCACGACAGAAGCCATTGCATGTTTTCAAGCAACCAAAATGGGTTTGGATCTGAACCTTTCAATGGTAAAAATTGAGGGAGACTCGTTGTCGGTGATCAAAAAAATCAAAAATTGATTGGCAGATAAGTCATAAATTGGAGCCTACATGAAAGACATACGAAAATTCAGTGAGGATTACCAGAACTGTGTCTTCAAGCATGTTTCAAGAATAGCAAATAAAGGAGCCCATTTGCTAGCAATTGTAGGAATCAAAGAGGAACAATAAACTTACTTGGTTTTGAAGTGCCTGACAGTGTGAGGGTGATAATTGAAGAAGATCAGAAGTGGATACCTAAGACCACATGAAATGATGAAAAGGAAATGACGACTGAGAAGGGGAAGTATAGGGAAAGTCTTAATAGTGTCTGTTTGCCAAATAGCAATTAACTTTTTTTAGATATCTTTTGTTATTTTTACGATGCTTCTAGGGAAAGCTTGGTTTGCTAGGTTTTAACTTTTGTAACCGATACAATACCCAATCGTACTTATTAGGCTTAGGTTTATTCTTAATAAAATCCAACTAATATTTTTCAAAAAAAAAATTGTAATTATACAACTGATAAGGTGAAGGTTAAATGGTACGTGGTGTTCAAAACTCACTAAGTTCCTTCAAAATTTCCAATTTCATATTTATGTTTCAAGTAAGGCTATTTAAGAGAGTTGCTAAGAGGACAACACCAGGAATGCGCTAGAGATGCGATGTAAAAGGACACTATACATACAGTGAATATTTTAAAAAAATTGGCGTTTAGTAGGACTATGCCCTAAGAGTATGCCTTTTGTAATCGTATGTGTTGTAATAATTTGTAACAAGTACGATGTAAAATATATTAATTTTTAAATAGTTTTTATACATGCACAGATGGGGTGAAATTTATTAAATTTCATTCACCGAAGCTAGCAATTTTCAAGTTTGAGAAATCAGCAAACTTGCGACAACTTTTTAGATGGGATCCAAGCATTTCTGGGTTGAGATGTCTTTATAGAGTTCAAATATCTATCTCTTAGCTTTGAAACATGCTTTGAAACATACTTTGAATCGCTCTATTTTAAGTTCAGGAGCTCAAGTTATGACCATTTTAGTGAAGAATATGCAAGCAAAATTGCTAGACAGGATTATAACAGAAATTATGAGTTTCAGGGTTTTAATTCAAGTTTAAATCATATTGAGTTCAATTTTTAGGCTTAATTTTTATTATATATGAGCCTAATATTGTATTCATTAGGTTTTATTATTTATTTATTCTAAATTTTGGATATTGTTTAAGTATTTTAAGTTGTTTAGGAGTTTTATATTTATTAGTCAAACAAGAAAGTTTAGATTAAAACCACTTCTTATTTAGATTAATTAGAGTTTTATTTTGATGTACTTAACTAGCCTATATAAAGGCTTCTTCATTATTCATTAAGCAGACCATTTGGTTTTCATTAATAAAGTTTCAACGAGAGTTTGATTCTTTGTGCAAGATTTCTTTCTTGTGACTTTTTAGAAGTAGTTTTCTTCTCGATTTTCTTCAATGAGTCATTGGAATTCATTCTTCACCCTTCAATTTGCCAAGGATTATTTCTTAGAGGGTTGATTAGAGCCAATAATTGAGTATGTTGGGATTTATATCTTAAAAGATTCAGTTGGACATTTATCCTTCTATCTATAATATCCATCGATTTATTGTTTCATCTTTCAAAACCAAATGATACCAAATGATAAGGAATTGAAACGATGGAAGCGGATCATGATCGAATTCCAGTTGTTCGACTCAAAAAGGAAAGATTTGGATGTAACTTGAAAGGAAGAAACCAAATAAATTTAGAATATAACAAAGGAAATTAAAAAATAAGAAAAATTAAAAAAAACAATAAAGTATTCAAAATAATAACTAAATAGAGAAAGATAGCTTAAAGTAAAGTGAAAGATGGAATGATAAACCGGTAGATATTATAGATAGAAGGATAAATGTCCAACTGAATCCTTTGAGATATAAATCTCAACAAACTCAATTAATGGCTCTAATCAACCCTCCAAGAAATAATCCTTGGCAAATCGAAGATTAAAGAATGAATTCCAACGATTTCCTTAAAGAAAATTGAAAAGAAAACTACTTCTAAAAAATCACAAGAAAGAAATCTTACACAAGGAAACAAACTCCCAGAATTGAAACTTTATTAATGGAAACTTTATTAATGAAAACTAAATTGTCTGCTTAATGTGTGACACCCCTAACCTGTGTCCATCTCCGGACTAGGGTCACAAGGCATTATTGAACATAAACACAGTTCCGAACATTCTCATATTATCATAGGTCATATTCCTATATACAAGAAAAGCATATGGCTAATTAAATGTAAATATATTACATTTACAAATCAAAGGTTAATCACTTTCATTATAATCGACTGCTATAATAAAAATTAAAGATTTTATTTCTTAATTCTATACAAGTGTAGGTTTGACCAACTATGTCATATTACAGGGCATTATGTCTTTTAGCATACACGGCATAGTCAATTTCACAAATATTCAATAATATTTCATTAAACATTTAAGTAATAACAATTCCATCATTTAATTTAAGTTACAAAAATTTATCAAATGCACATCTGTATACAAATATTATATATATATATTATTTATTAAATAACCACTTTACTATCAATACATACTCAACACATATTCAATATTTAATTTAATCAATACAGATCATACATGCATCACAAATGCATATGCTCCCCCAAGACAAACCGAAACATAATAACAAATATTATTCTACTTTACTCATATATCAACCATGGTATAAGTGCATCTATACATATACATATATAAGTTCAACTAACAAAGCATATCTAATTAAATTAACATTTATCTTTTGCCATGATAAACAAATTATAATTTGTACATATCATTATTCCAAACCATATGGGATTACCGAATAAACCTTTTGCATGTATCTTACTTGCCATCTAACTAGTAGGTGATATACTTGATACAATTAACAACCATCATATATTATATAGCCGAGATATATAACAACTTAATAAACATTTTATTAAGTGAATATAATCTTAACATGAGTTTAATCCAAGACCAAATAACAACACATCCATTATCAATATAAACTGCCGCAATTCACATAAAAAAATATATGTATATGTGCCGATCTAATAATCATTTATACTTAATACCTATTACTATCATTTAACCAAATATACATGCCGGCCAAAAGAGGTTATTACTATCATTACAAGTCATAATAGCAGCATTTCAACCAAAGGTAACATATGAAATATATTTTTATACTTACCAATGTGTCATGGCTGAATCATTCAAATTACCACCAGCCCACATGTAACAGCCCGATTTAGGGCCTAGTCAGAACAGTGGTCTCGGGACCACAAATCTGAAGTTAGAAAAAAATTATTTTACTATTGTTATAAGGTTATAGTATGATTTTGTTAGTGCATGAAAAATTTGGTGAGCTAATTTTAATGTTTTCTAACCCAATTTTGAAAAAGGACTAAATCGCATAAAAGGCAAAAGTTACATTTTAGTGCCCAAATGAGCTAAATAGCTAAAGAACTTAAATTGAGGGCTTTTAAAAGGCAATTACACCCTTTTTCTTAGTGTTGGCTGGCCATGTGATGGGTTTTAAGCAAATAGTCAAAGTATTAGGTGGATGATGGCATGATTTGGTGATAAAATAATGCCTAAAAGCCTAGCTATCATTTATTTCTTCTCCATCTCTCTTCTCCACTGAAAATATAAAAAAAATGGAGTTTTGAAGGCTGAAAATTATCAACAACTAAAAGCCCTCACAAATCAAGAATTTCCAAATCTAAACTTAGATCGGGAGAAGGCCAAGCAAACCGACTAAACCGAATAGCCAAGTACTTTTTGGTAACTGATGTAAGTTGTATGTAAATGATACAACTACACTGTTAATACTTGTATCCATATCGCCATTGAATTGATATTGTATGAGTTGTCAAGTTATAAATTGAGAATGTCTAGTAATATTTGAGATAATAGAAATATCCCGTTGAAACACTAGAATACGAACTGGATATTCGTGCCAAGGCATTGGGTGATTTGTGCGCCAGTGTAAGACATGTCTGGGACATACTTCGGCCACATTATGAGAGCTAGTGTAAGACCATGTCTGGGATATGGCATCGGCATCCAGACGAGGGCTAGTGTAAGACATGTCTGGGACATGCATCAGCCATACTATGATAGCCAGTGTAAGACCATGTCTGGGACATGGCATTGGCACAGAGATGAGTGCTAGCGTAAGACATGTCTGGGACATGCATAGGCCTCGACAGAGATAGCCAGTGTAAGACATGTCTGGGACACACATCGGCTAAGAGTTGTACTAGTGTAAGACATGTCTAGGACATGCATCAGCACGCGTATATGAGAGCCAGTGTAAGACCATGTCTGGGACATGGCATCGAAATATATCCCATGTTGAAGGTTCATAGAATATCCAGTAGTATTCCAAACGTTTCAATGATGAGAGTTGTAGATTAATTTTGATAAACAAAGAATAATCATGTTGTGAGTGGCACAGGTACAAGCATGAGTAACGAGCTTAATTTAGAGAATGTGACTCGAGTAGATGATGATGAGTAAGTTAAATTATGTTTACCTTTGAGCTATAAGTATGATGACTAATGGTGAGATTGTTGTTGTATATTTATTTATATGCAACTTACTAAGCTTTATGCTTACCCTCCTTCCTTTCCCTCTTCTTTTAGTGTTACCAAGCTAACTCAAAGATCCCTTAAAGTCATAGATATCGATCACACTATCGGTCGCAATACCCGGTATAGTTGGATTTATATTTTTGATGGTGGCATGTATAGAGCTAGACTAGGATGTTGTATTAAGAGAATGATTCGTGTATTTTGGCTTAAGTCAAAGGCCCTTCATTTTGTAATCAAGCCTGGAATAATGGCTATTGTTCATTTTGATGAATGTATATAATGTTCTTTCTATGGATGAATTAGTGTCCATTGTGATGGGATTTATATATTAAAATGATCTTGTGTAGGTTGTGCAAAATAGGTGACAAAAGGGCTTGGTAAATAGCCTAGATTGTCCACACGGGTGTGTGTCTAGGCCGTGTGTGACACACAGTTCACACCTATGGGCATGTGTTATGGTCGTGCGTCCCCTGCACTTAAATTTTTAAAGTCATTTTAGCACACGGGTAGGCCATACGGGCGTGTGCCCAAGCCATGTCATAAAGTCAGTATGCATGCTTGTAGCACACGGACGAGAGACACGATTGTGTGTATCAGCCGTGTGAAGGACACGATTATAGGGCACGGGTGTGTTCGAGGGCCGTATGGTTTTGGCAGAATGCTTATGATTTCAGACACGGGTTCGGGACACAGGCGTGTCCCTGGCACATGGGCGCGTGGAGTCTTGATGCATAAAATTTTTTTCTAAGTTTTCATGAGGTTTCGGTTGGATTGCAAATGACCCTAGATTTATGATTGGGCCTCGTAAGCCCATATACGAGATAGTTGCTTGTGAAAAGGGAAGTTTTTAAGTTGTTTGAATTTTTACAGCCCAATTTTATACGGTTGGTTGAGTTTGAGTCAGGTAGCACAATGAACCCTATCCTAGCGTCAAATACGGGTGAGGGGTGTTACATTTAGTAGTATCAGAGTATGGTTCAGTCGATTCTAGGAATAAACTAGCCAGAGTACGAGTCTAGCTATACATGCCACGTATATGCATTTTGATAGTATGGCGATTCCTAACGATTATAAATTGTTTTTATTATAGTAATGGATCTTGATAGAACCACGGCAGATGACGTGGATAGTAATGCGCCGGCTCCGAAAGAAGGGACCGCACCGATTGAGAGTGAGCCCATAAGTATAGGCCAAAGCGGAGGGGCTAGGGAAGCCTACCTCTGTATGATGGATGCTTGGTATATGGAGTTTGTTCGTGCGAACCCGAACACTCCACCTCCCCCACGTCCTCCGATTCCTCAATATGCCCCGATGGCTCCGTAAGGTGCGGATGTGTTCAGATGAGAGAAGCCTTCGGCAGACAAGATCCAAAAGTAGGGAGCCGAGGAACTTCGGGCTAGTGTAGATGATGACCCAGAGAGAGCGGAGTTTTGGCTAGAGAATACCATGAGGGTATTTGATGAACTGTTATGCACACCTGAAGAGTGCGTGAAATATGCCGTGTCACTTCTACGAGACTCAGCTTATCAGTAGTGGAACACTCTCGTGTCTATAATACCCAAAGAAAGAGTAACTTGGGAATTCTTCCAATGAGAGTTCTAAAAGAAGTACATTAGCCAGAGGTTTATGGACCAGAAAAGAAAGGAATTTCTAGAGTTGAAGCAATGTAATAAGACTGTGACAGAGTATGAGCTGGAGTTTGTGAAACTCAGCAAGTATGCGCGGGAGTGCGTATCCACTGAAGCTACCATGTGTAAGAGGTTTGAGGATGGCTTTAATGAAGACATTCGGGTATTTGTAGGCATCCTAGAGTTAAGAGAATTTGTAGTGCTCGTTGAGAGAACGTGCAAAGCAGAAGAGCTAGTGAAAGAGAGGAGGAAAGCGGCTAGCGAGTCGCGAGATTTAAAGAAAAGACAGATGGAGAGAGCATATCAGCCCTCCTCCAAGAGGTCAAAAGAATTTACTACCCGATCGAATAATTTGGCAGGGTATTCGAAGAGAAATAAGAATCAGCAGAACATGGCGTCTAAAGCCTAAACTACTTCAGTTGCAAGTGTTGGTAGTGCTCGGCCAAATAGGCCGGAGTGTTCGCAATGTGGAAGACGTCACTTGGGCGAATGCCGAGTAAAAGAGAGGGGTTGTTTCAAGTGTGGGTCACTTGACCACTTTATCCATGAGTGTCCTGATATGGATAAGAGAGAGAGAAAACAATATGCGAAAGCAAGCAGTGCTCCTTTTAGGGGTAAGCCTCAAAGGAACCCTGGGAGTAGGAGTGGTAGTAGAAGTGCGCCGAGAGATACTGCGATGAGGTCCGAAGGCAAAGCACCAGCGAGAACCTATGCTATACGAGCCCGGGAAGAGGTAGAGTCTCCAGACGTGATTACGGGTACCTTTTCTATTCACGACATAACTGTTTTCGCTATAGTCTACCCACTCTTACATCTGCATAGATTTGATACCTCTTATAGACATGCTTATAGAGTCCATTGAGTTTGTTATGAAAGTGTCTAACCCGTTAGGCAAGCATGTATTAATGGACCAAGTATGTAAAAATTGTCCTTTGGCGATTAGAGGCTTTTATTTCTAGGCCAACTTGATGTTGTTGCCGTTTAATGAATTCGATGTAATTCTTGGGATAGATTGGTTGATCTCCCATGGTGTTGTAGTAGACTGTGGGAGAAAAGTAGTTCAGTTAAGACATGAGAATGGTAATGTTCTTCGAGTTGGGCTAGATAAGTCAGATAATCGGCCTATAGTAATATCGCCTTTGACCGCCGAAAAATATTTGGGAAAAGGTTATGAAGCTTATTTAGCTTTTGTGCTGAATACCCAAGTGTCCGAATCGAAGATTGAGTCAGTACCAGTGGTTTGCGAGTTTATAGATGTCTTTCCGGATGAGTTACCAGGGTTACCCCCAAAGAGAGAAGTTGAGTTTGGTATCGAGTTGGCTCTTGGTACGATGCCAATCTCGATTGCACCTTATAGGATGGCCCCCACTGAATTAAAGGAGTTGAAAGTACAGTTGCAAGAGTTAACAGATAAAGGTTTTACTAGACCGAGTTTTTCACCATGGGGTGCTCCAGTACTTTTTGTGAAAAAGAAAGACGGAACGATGAGGTTATGTATTGACTACAGACAGCTTAACAAGGTGACAGTGAAGAACAAGTATCCCTTGCCGAGGATCGATGATCTCTTCGATCAATTGAGAGGGGCCACTATATTCTATAAGATAGACTTGAGATCGGGTTACTACCAGTTAAGGGTCAAGGAGCAAGACATGTCGGATACCACTTTTCAGACGAGATATGGGCATTACGAGTTTCTTGTTATGCCTTTTGGATTAACGAATGCCCAGCAGTGTTTATGGATTTGATGAATCGCATCTTCTGTCCGTACTTAGATAAGTTCGTTGTCGTTTTTATCGATGACATATTGATTTATTCGCGTGATGAGAGTGAGCATGCGGAACACTTGAGAACTGTGTTATGGACTTTGAAAGATAAATAGCTCTATGCTAAGTTTAGTAAGAGTGAGTTTTGGCTTGAGGAAGTTGGATTTTTAGGACACATTGTGTCAAGAGACGGGATCAGAGTTGATCCGAATAAGATCTCAGCTATTGTAGAATGGAAACCGCCAAGGAATATGACAGAGGCTCGCAGTTTTCTGGGGCTAGAAGGATACTATAGACTATTTGTAAACGGATTCTCCATGATAGCTACGCCGATAACGAGGCTACTGCAGAAAGATGTCAAGTTCGAATGGACAGAAGAGTGCCAACAGAGCTTCGAGAGATTAAAGGCTTTGTTGACCGAAGCCCCAATTTTAGTACAACCTGAGTCGGGCAAGGAATTTGTAGTTTTTAGTGACGCTTCCCTAAATGGTTTAGGGTGTGTGCTAATACAAGAAGGCAAGGTTATAGCCTATGCCTCAAGGCACTAAAACTTCATGAGAAGAATTATCCGACCCATGATTTAGAGCTAGCAGCTGTAGTGTTCGAACTGAAGATTTGGCGACATTATTTATATGGTGAGAGATGCCGAGTATTTACTGATCACAAGAGTTTAAAGTATCTAATGACTCAGAAAGAATTGAATTTGAGGCAACGACGATGGTTAGAGCTAATAAAAGATTATGAGTTGATTATCGAGTATCATTCGGGAAATGCGAATGTAGTTGCCGACGCTTTGAGCAGAAAGTCGTTGGTTGCTTTGAGAGCTTTGAACACTCAGTTGGCCGTATCTAATGATGGTTCGATCCTAGCAGAGTTGAGAGCCAGACCGACTTTTCTTCATGAAATCCGAGAAGCTCAGAAAAATGATGAGAAGTTGCAAGCCAGGAAAAATCAATGTGAGTCAAATGTTGAATCAGATTTTCAGATTGGTACCGACGGATGTTTAATGTTCAAAAATATAATTTCTGTGCCTAAAGATGGTGAGCTCGTTCAGAAGATTTTACTAGAAGCACATAGTGGTAGTTTGTCCGTCCACCTAGGTAGCGTAAAAATGTATAACGACCTGAAGAAAATGTATTGGTGGTCGGGAATGAAAAATGATATTTTAGAGTTTGTTTCCAAGTGTTTAGTATGTCAGAAAGTAAAGGCTGAACACCAAGTACCTTCTGGGCTACTTCAGCCTATTATGGTTCCAAAGTGGAAATGGGATCTCGTATTACTATGGATTTCGTAACCAGTTTGCCATTAACCCTGAAAAAGAAAAATACTGTATAGGTTATTGTCAACAGATTAACTAAGTCAGCTTATTTCATACCAGTGTGTACTGACTACTCTCTTGAGAAATTAGCTGACTTGTATGTTTTCGAGATTGTGATGCTACATGGTGTACCATTGTCGATTGTTTCAAATCGTGACCCAAGATTCACCTCAAGGTTTTGGAAAAAGTTACAAGAGGCTCTAGGAACCAAGTTAAGTTTCAGTACGGCTTTTCATCCACAGACTAACGGACAATCGGAAAGGGTAATACAGATCTTAGAGGACATGCTAAGATGCTGCGTCCTTGAATTTCAAGAAAGTTGGGAAAAATACTTACCATTGGTTGAATTCGCCTACAACAACAGCTATCAGTCGAATCTAAAAATGGCACCTTATGAGGCCTTGTACGGGCGAAAGTGCCGAACACCCTTATATTGGACAGAGTTGAGAGAGAGTCAGATTCACGGGGTTGATTTGGTCAAAGAGGCTAAGGAAAAAGTTAAAGTGATTCGGAAATGCCTAAGAGCTGCTTCGAATAGGCAGAAATCCTACGCAGATTTGAAGCGAAAGGAAATCAAGTTTGAGGTCAGTGATAAGTATTCTTGAAAGTTTCCCTTTAGAGGAAAATCCTCAAATTTGGTAGAAGAGGCAAGTTGAGCCCTCGTTTCATAGGACCTTATGAAATTACCGAGAGAGTAGGGCCTATGGCCTACAAATTGAAATTACCACCAGAGTTAGAAAAAATTCACGATGTGTTTCATGTGTCTATGTTACACCGATACAGATCTGAACCTTCATATGTGATTGCGCCTACTGAAGTTGAAATTCTTCCAGATATGACTTATGGTGAAGAATCGGTCAAGATCTTAGCTCGAGAGGTTAAACAGTTAAGAAATAAGGGTATACCATTTGTGAAAGTTTTGTGGCATAGACATAGAGTCGAGGAAGCCACATGGGAACTCGAGGAGTCTTTGAGAGAATAGTATTGAATTTATTCACTGGTAAGATTTTCGAGGACGAAAATCACTAAGGGGGAGAAATGTAACAGCCCAATTTAGGGCCTAGTCAGAATAGTGGTCTCGGGACCACAAATTCGAAGTTAGAAAAAAATTATTTTATTATTTTTATGAGGTTATAGTATGATTTTATTAGTGCATGAAAAAATTGGTGAGCTAATTTTAATGTTTTCTAGCCCAATTTCGAAAAAGGACTAAATCGCATAAAAGGCAAAAGTTGTATTTTAGTACCCAAATGAGTTAAATAGCTAAAGAACTTAAATTGAGGGCTTTTAAAATGCAATTACACCCTTTTTATTAGTGTTGGCCGGCCATGTGATGGGTTTTAAGCAAATAGTCAAAGTATTTGGTGGATGATGTCATGATTTGATGATAAAATAATGCCTAAAAGTCTAGCTATCATTTCTTTCTTCTCCATCTCTCTTCTCCACTGAAAATATCAGCAAAAATGGAGTTTTGAAGGCTGAAAATTATCAGCAACTAAAAGCCCTCACAAATCAAGAATTTTCAAATCCAAACTTAGATCGGGGGAACGCCAAGTAAACCGACTAAACCGAATAGCCAAGTACTTTTTGGAAACCGAGGTAAGTTGTATGTAAATGATACAACTACACTGTTAATACTTTTATTCATATCACCATTAAATTGATATTGTATGAGTTTTCAAGTTATAAATTGAGAATGTTTACTAATATTTGAGATAATAGAAATATCCCGTTGAAACACTAGAATACGAACTGGATATTCATGCCAAGGCATTGGGTGATTTGTGCGCCAGTGTAAGACATGTCTGGGACATGCTTCGGCCACATTATGAGGACCAGTGTAAGACCATGTCTGGGACATGGCATCGGCATCCAGACGAGGGCTACTGTAAGACATGTTTGGGACATGCATCAGCCATACTATGATAGCTAGTGTAAGACCATGTATGGGACATGGCATCGGCACAGAGATGAGTGCCAATGTAAGACATGTCTGGGACATGCATCGGCCACGACAGAGATAGCATGTGTAAGACGTGTCTGGGACACGCATCAGCTAAGAGTTGTGCTAGTGTAAGACATGTCTGGGACATGCATCAACACGCGTATATGAGAGCCAGTGTAAGACCATGTCTGGGACATGGCATCGAAAATATATCCCATGTTAAAGGTTCATAGAATATCCAGTAGTATTCCAAGCATTTCAATGATGAGAGTTGTAGATTAATTTTGATAAAGAAAGAATAATAATGTTGTGAGTGGTAAAGGTACCTATATGGTAAGCATGAGTAACGAGCTTAATTTAGAGAATGTGACTCGAGTAAATGATAATGAATAAGTTAAATTATGTTTACCTTTGAGTTATAAGTATGATGACTAATGGTGAGATTGTTGTTGTATATTTATTTATATGCAACTTACTAAGCTTTATGCTTACCCTCCTTCTTTTCCCTCTTCTTTCAGTGTTATCAAGCTAACTTAAAGATCCCTTAAAGTCAAAGATATCAATCACACTATCAGCCGCAATACCCGGTATAGTTGGATTTATATTTTTGATGGTAGCATGTATAGGGCTAGACTAGGATGTTGTATTAAGAGAATGATTCGTGTATTTTGGCTTAAGTCAAAGGCCCTTCATTTTGTAATCAAGCCTGGAATAATGGCTATTATTCATTTTGATGAATGTATCTAATATTCTTTCTATGGATGAATTAGTGCCCATTGTGATGAGATTTATATATTGAAATGATCTTGTGTAGGTTGTGCAAAATAAGTAACAAAAGGGCTTGGTAAATAGTCTAGATTGTCCACACGGGTAAGACACACGGGTGTGTGTCTAGGCCGTGTGTGACACACGGTTCACACCCATGGCGTGTGCTATGACCGTGCATCCCCTGCACTTAAATTTTTAAAGTCATTTTAGAACACGGGTAGGCCACACGGGCGTATGCCCAGGCCGTGTTATAAAGTCAGTATGCATGCTTGTAACACACGGACGATAGACACGGCCATGTGTATCGGCTGTGTGAAGGACACAGTTATAGGGCACAGGTGTGTTCGTGGGCCGTGTGGTTTTGGCAGAATGCTTATGATTTCAGACACGGGTTCGGGACATGGGCGTGTCCCTGGCACACGATCGTGTGTTCTATACCCACAAAGGCGTGTAGAGTCTTGATGCATAAATTTTTTTTCTAAGTTTTCATGAGGTCTCGGTTGGATTGCAAACGACTCTGGATTTATGATTGGGCTTCGAGAGCCCATATACGAGATAGTTTCTTGTGAAAAGGGAAGTTTTTAAGTTGTTTGAATTTTCATAGCCCAGTTTTATACGGTTGGTTGAGTTTGAGTCAGGTAGCACCACGAACCCTATCCTAGCGTCGGATACGGGTGAGGGGTGTTACACCACAAATCAATTTCAACGCACAAAAGTATATATCACTAATAACATTCAACCATAGCACCTAGTATCATAATTTAAATGAACACAAACCATAATTAAGCATAACTGATTTCAAGCAAGATAGTTCAGCTATTTTCGCATGGCCAATATACATTCACTTCCAAAATAACTAACCCCAGAACCAGCCTATACATGCCATAATTTAAGTTTAGCTTAAAGGTACCAAAGCAGTAGACAGTGTGATGAACTTGGCTAACAATCCCCGAGCTTGTAGCTTGACCTCAAAATCTATAAAAACAAAGTAAACATAGCACATAGAGTAAGCTATCAAAGCTTAGTAAGTTGAAAGAAAATAAACAACTCAATATCATAATTGACTCATATTAACTAAACGAAATGCATTAACATTTTCATGCTTGACCTCAAACTTATAAATTCTATATACAATGCATTTCTCATAGACTATTATCCACCTAAGCCGAATACACATGTAATCATTCAACACCTTATAAATCAACCTCCAACTAAATAGACATAATAAACCACACATCCATTTACTCTTATATACAACTTAAGAATCATCAAATGACATCCCATGTATAATTAATACCTAAGTAGCCTAATACACAAATTATATATACACATATTAAGTAACACTTCAATACTACACAAATTATTCATTCACAAGCTGAATACACATACCAAATACACATGGATTCTTTATTCGCATTGTACATGATTTACAGCACATAACTATAGTACTGCCTTACCTTATCTTAAGTAGATATCAAGTTAACTCATACCTAACCATTTAGCTCTTATTAAACAATCCGTACACGATTTACCTTTTCCTGATGAACCATTCAGAATTGGATAGGACACTCGGATAATCACATAAATCGTACAATGCCAACGTCCCAGACGTGGTCTTACATGTAACCACATATCAATGCCACTGTCCTAGACAGGGTCTTACTCGTAAACATATATTGGAATCACAAATCGATGCCATGGACTTACTCACACACATATATCGGAATCCTATGTCATGACATACGTATCCTAGCTATTCCTAAGGTTCATACGGGGATTTCGGACGTCGTATCTCGGTTGAATCAAACTCGGAAGTGTAGTAGCCACATTTAATCATATTCGACCATAGTATATTTAAATTCCAACATTTCATAACAGCATATAAATATAACATTAAATTACCAATAACCACGTCTATTTGCTCATAAACTTACCTCGGACGATACAAAACAGAATCGGGTAGCTAGTCGACGACTTTCATTTTTCCTCGATCCAAATCTAATTTTTTTGGTTCTTGATCTAAACATTTTCAAATTAAGCTCATTCAAACATATTTTCATTCAATCTAGTCCAAAAACACATAAATGGGAAAATTACCATTTTACCCCTGACATTTACAATTTTTACAATTTAATCCCTATTGCATAAAACACAAGATACACAAAATTTCCCTATACTTGTGTTGGGCCAAATTTTACCCACTCTCAAACAAGTCCATATATTCAATTTATTTCACATTTTAGTCCCTTAAATTATTATTTTTTCAATTAAGTCCTAATTACTCAAAATCATCAAAAATTTCAATACAAAACATGTTAATCTAAAACATATCTTCCATTTTTCATCATCAAACAATAAAAACCACAAGCTATCAACAATGGCACAACTCAAAATATTCATCAAAATAAAAAATTCAAGCATGAGTTTTGTAGTACTCGAAGCAACGATCTCAAAAACGTAGAAATTATCAAAAACTGAGCTAAACTCTTACCTTGATTAAGCTTTAAAGATGACCGAACCCTAATCTTTGTTATTTCTTTTTCTTTTGTCTAGTTTCGGTTAAGAGAGAATGATAAAAACATAGTTTATTTTATGTTATTATAACATATATTAAGTTTAATATTTAAATTACTTTTATATCCTTAATATTTTAATATAAAAACCACATAAAATAAGTCTTAAACCGTCCCACTAATATATTTATGGGATATTTACAACATAAATGTCCCAACTTAGAAAGCCACTAACTATTTGGCCCTTATACTTTAAACTATCAAATTTTCAATTTACGCGATTAAGTCTTTTTATTTAATCGGACACTTAAACGAAAAAATTAAATCACGAAAATTTCACAGACACAAATTCACACAAAATAAACACAGAAGATAATTTTTAAATATTTTTCTGACTCGGATTCGTGGTCTCGAAACCACCATTCTGATTAGAGTCTAAATCGGGCTGTTACATAATGAACAATGAAGAAGCCTTTACATAGGCTAGCTAAGTACATCCAAATAAAACTCTAAAATATACTGAAACTCTGATTAATCTAAACTAGAAATAGTTTTAATCTAAACTTTCCTGTTTGACTAAGAAACATAAAACTCTAAAACATTTTAAAATACTTAAACAATATCCAAAATTTAGAATAAAATAATAAAAAAAATAAAACCTAATAAATACAATATTAGGCTCATATATAATAAAAATTAAGCCTAAAAACTGAACTCAATATGATTTAAACTTGAATTAAAAGCCTGAAACTCATAATTTCCGTTATAATCTCGTCTAGAAATTCTGCTCGCATAATCTTCACTAAAACAATCATAACTTTAGCTCCCAAACTCAAAATCGAGTGATTTAAAGTGTCTCGAATTTAAAAGATAAATCTTCGAACCATGCAGAAATCTCAAACCAGAAAAGCCTCGATCTCATCCAACAAGTTGTTGCAATTTTGCTCATTTCTCAAACTTGAAAATTGGTAGCTCCGGTAAATGAAATTTAATAAATTTCACCTCATCTGTGCATATATCGACTTTCCTTTATCATTTAATATGGAGTCTTTAAATAAAATAATAAGAAAACTTCTTTAAGTAAAGCAAAATTGTTGAACTATTTTACAAAAAATTATTAAGTGGTTTACGTGGTAACACTCGAGATCTGGACTCGGTGAATCAGGTTGAGTTGAGGGCGTTACATGGTCAGTAACCTGCAAACACAGGCTACTTAAAACACTTACCATTAGTAGCAACATAATAAAACAACACTCGAATATATTGACATTGACCCTGATAAGCCGAAACTTCCCTAGGCTTAGTGTCGAGGTTGACACATATAAAAATTTCTACCTCCCCACCTACTTCTATAGTCAATTCTCCCTTGCCTACATCTATTGTGGCCCTCAAGGTGGCTAGGAATGATCTCCCTAAAAGAATCGAGATTTCTAGATCCTTTTCAAAGTCTAAAACAATCTCTTGCCAAAACATCCTCTAAGACTCCTTTAGGGTGAACTAAGGGTTAGTTAGCCAGTTGAAGGGTTACTGAAGTATCCCTAAGGTCGCCTAGGCCTAACCTACGATAAATAGATAGAGGCATAAGGTTTATGCTCACTCCTAAGTCAAAGAGGAATTTTCCAAAGTTAAATTTTCTAAAGTTAACTCCAGTGATTTTTATGGGAATGGTGAAGCTATCAGGATCCTTAAGTTTTGGGGGTACCTTACGGGGTATCGCCGTACTACATTCAGCATTGAGAGCTATTTTCTCTCCTCACCTTATTTTCGTCGTTCGAGATATTACATCTCTAAGAAATTTGGCATACTTGGGCATCTTATCTAAGACCTCTAGCAAAGGGAGGTTGACGTTCAAAGCTTTAAACATTTTGAAGAATTCTAAAAACTCTCACTCTCTTTCTTTTTGCGTTTTTTTAAATGGAATAGGAAGGGAATTGGTTCTTGACTAGGGGGTAATTGGCTTTTCTTGACTTTTGGTTAACTCGAGTTCCACTTCCTCTTGTACCCTATCTCCAACATTAGGAGTGTGTGTACCGTCTTACTTCTTACCTTTTCCTTCTTCACTCACCAACCTAATAAGGTCTTTAACTACCATAACAAACCTAAGGGTTATCGCCTTGGCATGCTCTTTTCCCTCCTGTTTTGGATTCCACTCAATATTGCTCGGAATGCTAGAAAGGTTGTGGGTTTGTATTCAATCAAACATTTGTTCTAGTCGACCATGTATTTGATGCACATCGGTTTGCGAAGTGTGGACATTCTCCTCTACGTTATTCACTTTGATAGGTAGAGGAGGGTTGCTATTAAAAGTTGGCTTCCTCTCAACCTCTAGCGATGGCCTATAAGGTTGTTGAGGTTGGTATGGAGAATTAGGTTGAGGGGCATTAAATTTTTGGACTCCTTGATTGTAGGGACCCCCTTGGTTCTATCCCAACCTAAGGTTAAGATGGTCAAATCATCCTGGGTTGTAGGTGTTTGAGTATGGGTTATATCCTCGGTTTCCCACATAATTAACCTCAGTTTTCTTATTCGTGCCTCCCCAATGTGTGCCTTCGCCTTCATTACCTACATGAGAAGTGGTTAAAAGAGGCGAAGTTAGAGCTTGAGTTTTCAATTTGATTGACCTTTTTGAGGATTTGTTGGTACTTATCCACACTATCGACCGTGTTTAGGGGTGTTTAAACAATTGGTTCGGTTAATAACTAAACTGAAATAATTTTAACCAAATTAATCAAACTCTAAATATCTTTAACCATTAACTGAACTAATTTTTTTTCAAGCACATTAATCGAACCAAAATTTTTTGGTTAATTTGGTCGATCAACCAAATTAATCAAAATTTATATGTTTGCCTTTTGGTTAAAAAAAAGAAACTCAAAAGGCCTAACACTAAAATTTTGCATTTCACGAAACAAAAGCATCACATCCCCATATAAATTGATGTGAAAAAGCCCTGACATCATAATGTTCCAAGAAGCAACATTTCTAATAGACAAACAATCGTACAAGTAACGAGCGCAATCAACAAAGGCAAACTTTCTAATTCTTAAACCAACAAACTTTAACTTCCTAATTCTTAAACCAACAAACTCTATCATAGAAAAGTAAATTGATTTGAGCTTAATCCAATCCAATAATTGAGTTTGAAATGGCAGCAAGTAAATTTGAACATCACCCAAGTGTATTATAGAGCAAAACCTGAAGATTGATAAAATAGCTAGGCAATGTAGGCTAAAATAATTTCCTTGTCGTACTCAGTTTCCATAGAAGAACTATGAGCAAAACAACAAATATATTTCTATTGTTGCAAATATATAGGCCAATAAGGTCGGCTTGTGATAGGTTAGGTTGTAACTTAATAGATTTTGTGGCTTGAAGGTGTTGGTTAGGGCATGAAAGACGATGGCAGACGAACGATGATGGTGACCTGGTGGACACCAGGTGGTGGTGACTAGTGTGAATGTTGGCTTTCGAAACTAAGAAGTTTGGGGTTTGGGGAGATCAAATTAGGGATTTTGGAGATTTCAATTTCAAATGAGGGAATAGAGACAATTACTTTTAGTTTTTAGGAATTTTAGTTTTTTTGCTTAAATTATTATGTAATATAAATTTATTTTATAATTAAATTAATTATCTGGATTGGGTTGGGTTTATGTTTATTGGGATTTGGGGTGCTTGGTGCTTGGTGGGCAGCAAGCTAAATTTATTTCGATTAATTTGGTTAATTACCTGATTTTGAATCGAATCAACCAATAATGGAAATTCCAAAAAATTATTAATCGACCTTTAACCAAAATAAATTCAGCCAATTATCGGTTAACCAAATTAGATTGGTCCAGTCGATTAATTTGGTGTTAACTGAAGTTTGAACACCCCTGATCACATTCACGATCGATTGCTTGGCTTTATATGTGAACCGCTAAGCTGGCCACATATACGAGTTCATTATCATATCTTGAATTAATTGGCATGCTTCAACATTCGTCTTTGACATGAACGCCCCAACGATGCCCCATCAAGACTAAAACACAAATGTAATGACCCGAATTTTTACAGTTATCAAAAAAGTGCATTTTCGGGTCTCCGTTTCTAAAAAATTGATTTATAAATATTTATTAAAAATATTTATGAAGTTAAGAGAGTGATTAATTAAAGTTTAATGAAGCAAATTAGCTTAAATAAAGGATAATTAGATAAAAGGATTAAATTGAATGAAGTGTGAAAGTTTAATTATAGAATAAAGAAAATTAAAAGGACTAAATAAGTAAATAAACCAAAAAGAGTGCCAAGTGTATGGCAAAAATAAAATACAAGTATAATAAATATAATACACACATTTGTAATACATATATTTATTTGCTTATTATTTAAGTAAATATTAATGTATTTATTATTATTAAATTAATATTATATGATAAATAAATAAAAAGTTGACAAATGTATGGTATGTATAGTGACATGTGTGATACTAATATACATACATTTGTAAAATACATGTATATTTACTTATTATATAAGTATATTATTATTAAGTAAAAGATATTTATATAATAAATAGATTAAAGAAAGACAAATGTAATAATATATGTGTATACAAATGTAAAATAGATATTGGATATTAAATAGATATTTTATTATAGCTATTATTAAGTTATTATAATATATATATATAAAGAAAAAGGAATAAAAAAAAGAGAATAGAAAAAGAAAGAAAGGATGAAACGAAACAGAGAGCAGGGGAAAGAAAGAAGGAAGGAAAAAAAGAAAGAAGGAAAAAGGGGAAAAATTGGGATTTCAAGGCTTGAAAGTTAAATATGTAAGTCAATTTAGCCATTTTACTTAATTTTGATGTTTTGGAAGCTTTGGGACAAGGTTTTGATGAAATTAATAAATTTTTTGAAAGTTATTAGATTTTTAAATATTGTTCATGTTGAATAAAAAGATGAATTAGGGGTTAGATTGATAGGAATTCAAGTTAGAAATGAAATAAGGATTGAATTGTAAATTAATTCATAAGTTTTATGTTGTAGGGACTAAATTGATGAAATTTCGAAATTAGGAAAATATGCTGGAAATTTAATAGTTAAATATGAGTTTAGTTAAAAATTGAGTAGAAATAAAGTATGAATTAAGATAGAAAAGTAAGTGAATTAGTTAGGATTAAATTGAAATTAAAAGTAGAAAATCAACATTTTGCACTAAGACTATTTTGGACAGCAGCAGTAGTTTAATTTTAAAAAATCACCAAAAATTGTAAAAATTGAATTAGAGGATTAATAAAATATGGAATTAAATCTTATTGAGTCTAGTTTCTTATAGAGAAACGGTGTAAGCAATTGAATTGTAAATTATGAGATATAATGAATTTTGTGAGACAAGGTCAGAATGAATTCGGGTTCCCCTGTTCTGACTTTGAAAAATCACCAAAAATTGAAGAAAAATAATTAGAGGCTTAAAGTTATATTTTTAGAATTCATAATGAGTCTATTTTCAGGAGAAATCAATGGGAATATTATCCGATTCTGTACTGTGAGATAATTAATTTTTAGGGTGCGTTTGGTTCGCTGTATTGGATTAGAGGTGTATTGGATTAGAGGTGTATTGGGATTAGAGGTGTATTGGATTAGAGGTGTAATAGCTAATCCATTGTTTGGTTGAATGTAATGGAATAGAGGCGTAATAGTAATCTTGTGTTTGGTTGAATGGAATAGAGGTGTAATAGCATAATGGAAAAAACTAAAATGACTAGAATACCCTTAGCATAAAATTGTTTTGGTAAATGATTATTGTTATTGTTATTTAAATTTTAATAAGATTATTATTATCAGTAATAAATAATTTAATCATATTTTAACATAATTATTATTAAATATATTTTAATTAAAATATATAATTTATAATAAAATTCTTAATAATCAATATTCTTATATGAATTTACTCAAATCATAATATATGATACTATAAAATATAATTTGAAATAATTAATATTAAATGTATTTTAATTAAAATATATGATTTAATAAAATTCTTAATATTAAATATTCTTATATGAATTTTCTAAAATCATAATATATAATACTATAAAATATAATTTAACATAATTATTATTAAATATAAGTTAATAAAAATATATAATTTATCATCATACTATAGATAAATATTGAAATTTGTCACTGTACTTTATTTTTATTTATATTTGCCGTTATTTTTTTAAAAAATGAGTAAATTTGTAACTTAATTTTTATGTTATTGAATTTTACCACTAAAATTTAAATTTTATTAATTTTGGCCACTAACTCTTATTTTTTAGTTAAACTCTTATTTTAAATTTATATTGAATTTTTATTTTTTTAAATTACAAATATCTTCATTTAACTTAACGAGTAAATATAATTCTTGACTTTCCTTTCTCATCATCTAAACAAAAGCACAATAAACAAATTGTCAAAAAGAAACCCAAATCCAATAGTTGGGAGATTCAAAAGCTTTCTCCAATAATGTGTTTCTTCTATAAGAAACAATGCTTATAAGCAGCTTGTCAAAGCTCAAAATCTATTTAGTCCTATGTCATACATCCAATGTCATTTGTATATATGCTCCCTCACATCAGCACAAAACACAAGACTCAATATGAAGCATACATGAGAAGAAAACAGTTGGATTGAGTTAATGAAGTACATGCATCTTATGTGTTTTTCTTTCTCAGGGAAAACCTTTCGAGAAAAAAGAAAGTAGAAAAGGAATTAAAAAAATGTTGGTGAAACATTTGAGGAACATGCAAACAAGGTATCCTACAGCTAGTAGTGGTGATGAAATACTCTGCAACAAAATCAGCGCATCTTATAGAATTGAACTCTCGAAACCACACAACGTCGTCCGCTCAATGAATATTTAACCATTATATCAACGTCTCGGGGATTCTTCTTGTTTGGTGCAACAGTCATGCTCCCAATTATTGTCTCCCCTTCACAGATGGTTAACACATCCTCTAGATATAGGACTATTTGCTTCCAATGGGTAGCTCGCGATCTTGGTCCTGCATTTTGTATTTGCCATTAGCCAAGGCAAAGTTCTTCTAGGCTGGCTTGCTGATTTCTATTCGTAGATAAAATGGAAAGGACAAAGGATGGAGAATTTTGATGTAGATACAAACCTGTAGAGAAACCCATCAATTTGTGGCATTTGGTAAACGAAACATCAAAATATGCAACGAAAGCATGGATGTAATCATCACGCTCTGCAATAAGCTTGAAAGGTGCAGTGAAAGAAGCATCCCCAAGAACCATCTTAGAAATATCCATTGTCTGAAACCAGAAAACCAAAATAAATAATTCAGTTGTACTCCAAACACATTATTTTGTAAAATAATTTCCAATAAGTGTTCATATATATAGATACCCAATGATATATACATACATACAGGAATATGCTTGTGTATTTTCTCACCTTGAGAAGGTGGCAATTTGTTACAATTTGTTTCTGGTCAACCATGTCAACAAGAGGTTCCATCATAGCTTGCTTTTTTATACAACTCATGTCAAAGCCATAAACATTATTCCAAACTGTAGCAAGATGATGCCATGTAGAAAAGATGTGGTATATATAAGAATACAAAAAGTTGAATTGCAATGAAACACAATAGAAAAACTCGTTGAAAGTTATACAAATACATATGAACATGAATACCTAGATTTATATCAATTTAGCAGTCTGTTATACTCACATTCGATCTTGTCGTCTTTGTACTCGGCATCCTCAATTGCTGTCAAGTAAAGAGAAGCTTCATCTGGTAGCACAACTCCATCATCAACCTGACACGGGTGAAGGAATAAGAACTTTGATTGTAAAGAATGTAGCTTATAAGAACCCAACAAAAGTTTTGCTTTGATGAGCAAGAGTAAAAATAAATTTAAAAGGCCCAGCCCGTTCACCACACGAAATAATAAGGAAGTAAACTGCTCAAGAGAGCTTGACATGATGATGGAGTTAAAATCTCAATCAATTAACAGTTATAGCAGGAATCTAAGCTACTTTCTGCAAATCATAGCATGCAACAGAGAATTTAACTAACAAAGTAGCTAGCTGCCCCAACCACACGAAGCAATACAAGAAGACACAACAATTTTAAAAACTTCACCATCAGGCAAGCCATTTGTTTCAACAATTTGTTTAGCCATGTCAGCCATATGGGAGCATTCAACCTAGGAAAGGGAAAAATATGAACAGCATTTGACAAATAAGAGATAGACGCCAGGAGTGTAAGAATTTGGTCAGACAGATTATTAACAACACATAAAACAGAAACAGAAGGAAGATGTAAACTTGGAAGTCATACAGCATAAACATGTGCCGCCCCTGCTTTTGCACAAAACAGGGACAAAATTCCAGTCCCAGCTCCCACGTCAAGAACTACTTTGTTCTGGAATAGAAACTTATTCCGATAAATAACATTTTGATATGTCTTGGTTCGCACTACATCTTTAAGCATTTCCTGAAATACAAGGAATAGTAGGTTAACACAGAGGAAAAACATTTCACAAAAAAAGAAGAAATGAAAAAGTTACGCAACCGTATCAAGTTCTTCTACTGAAACCAAGAAAACAAACGCAGAAATCATTTCCAGAAATTTAAGTAAAAGATTAAGTTAAAAAAGAAGACAGTTTTTGGATAGTAACTGTGATGCATTAATTCATGTATGAGCTTAAACAAACAGAAAAATTACAACCAACCCTCCAATCACAGATATTAGGCACCCAATAGATCACAAAATAATGGTGACTGAAGCAGAACCATTCCATAAATAAGTCGACAAAAACGAAACAAGATTCAAATGTCCAAGTTGTTGCACACTTACTTCATGAATACCTGCACATACACAAAAGAGGGGACAAAGATTTAGAGGAAAGTGCTCACTGGAGATAAATACAAGAATGTATAACTTGAAACATCAGCGAACCCAATGCCCTACCTAATACCAACATGCTAGCCCCATAAACATGCAACCAGTGAACCACAAATTACTTAGATATAAATAAACTATTGAACTCAACAAGCTCTAACTTTTGCGAAGATAGAAACTTTCTTCTCACATTCGAACCTTCTTCACAAAAATGTGAAAGGCAACACTAAGAAATCCTCACATTCTCATTGTTTTCTAATCAACAAGAAAAATCAGTAAAAAAACTTCAAAATTGAATCTTGGAAAAGAGGATGAGAAGCAGAAAATATACCGAAGTGAGAGTAAGAATCGAAGTAATAATCAGCACTGGTTTTATCATCTTCGCCGTCGCAACCGAAAAACGAAATGTCGGGCTCTCCCATAGAAACATATTCACTAGCTTTGTCAACGGCGACGATTGAATCATCGAGATTGGAGCTGTTGCTGGCGATTTCCTTGTCGTCGGCGTCTCGGAAGCGAATGTTAGCTCCTTCGAAATTGTTCGAAGAGTTGGTCGAGGTTTGAGTTGTGTTGGGGATCTAGAAATGGAGAGAGATAATAAAATACCAGTGCCATGCCATGCCCACCACACGTGAAAAAACCTATATAAAAAAGAGAGGTAAAAAAGAGAAGGAGAAGAGGCGATGAGAGTGGAGAAGAAAGCTAGAAGGAAGAAACAGAATACGTGGATTTTGGGTAAAACAGAAGCGGGAATGGGGAGGGTAAAACAGGGACCAAAACTGAAGCAGCGTCTAAACTGAGCTCAAGGAAGGGATTAGAAATCAGTGGTTTTCACCGATTAGAAAAGTAAAGGATTACACCCGTATTAGCAATACATCAAACCAAACGATGGAATACAGCCGCATTAGGTGGGGCCCACCGATTAGGGATGTATTGGCTATGCCAATACATCCAACCAAACATGCTCTTAGTGAATAAGGGTCGGAACTGTCAGACAGCAGAATAGGGGTGAATTTAAAGAATAAACTGTACCTAATGGCTAAACTAAAAATTCTGAAAATTTTATGGTAAGAATATATATGAGTCTAGTTTCAGGAAAAATTAACAGATCTTAATTTTGAGTTCCGTAGCTCGAGTTATAAATAATTTAGTGACTATGATACAGATGGATAGCTTGAATATTCATAAAAGTAAATAATAAAAATTATAGATAATGTTACTTACAAGTGTGTTATATACACTAAGGATGTGGAATGGAGAGGAGGAGGAGGAAAAATATGTATGAATATTCATCTAGCATGGCTAATTTGCATGTTTTAGGCTCAGGGACTAAATTGAATAAAAGTAAAACTTTATGGGTAATTTTGTAAAAATGTCAGAAATGAAAACTTTATGGGTAATTTTGTAAAAATGTCAGAAATGACCAAATTGCATGAAATGGATTATTTTATTATTTAAATTACGAAATTGAATGAAATTATTAATTTAGTTTAAGATCGGGGGAAAACATGTTTTAGGGATTAAATTGAAAAGTGTTGAAATTATGGAAAATTCTGATATTTTATAGAATTCATGGATTGTTATCAATATGTATGAGAATAATATCTAGAAATAAGGATTAAATTGCAAGAATTTTATTTTCCTGACCCTAAGGATGAAATCGTCATTAATTAAAAGTTTAGGAGCAAAATGGTAATTTTTCCTAGAGCATTAATTAAATGCATTATAATATGAAATGAATGAAAATGATGATCAAATTTATTTATAAAGATCTGGACGACTCAAAAATGAGACTTGATCGTGGAAAATAAAAGATATCGAATTAATGAAATTATAAACACAAACAAGCAATGAGTTAAGTTTGTGTAACTTGAATTGTATTTTAAATACTTGAAATATGTGGTTATGTGATGAAAATATGAATTGAATGTTCAATTCATGATAATTGATGAAATATTGCTAATACTCGATATAAATTGAAAATAAAGCCCGGTTGAATGAAAGGAAAATTCGATGGATCTCTGAAAAGGAATTGACGGTAAAAAGTATCTAGCCCGGACGGGTGATCCTATTCTGATACAGCCCTCCCGAAGAATACGTGTAAAATGGATTTAGCCTGGACGGGTAATCCGAATTAGGGTCTGAATTTAGCCTGGACTGGTAATTCAGATCCAAGCTCATTAGAGTAATTGTCATTGCAGGGGATTTAGCCTGGACTGGTAATCCCGACAATACTCTATGAGTTTATATTACAGGGGATTTAGCCTGGACTGGTAATCCCACTGTAAGGATGAGGTTCGCGGGAGTGTGCTCTCTGATATGAAATGTGTAAGACCATGGTTGAAAGATACCACGGCAACCTGATATGAAATGTGTAAGATCATGGTTGAAAGATATCATGGCAACCTGATATGAAATGTGTAAGACCATGGTTGAAAGATACCATGGCAACGTGATATGAAATGAATAAGACCATGGTTGAAAGATACCATGGCAACGTGACATAAAAAGAATAAGACCATGGTTGAAAGATACCATGGCAACCTGATATGAAATGAATAAGACCATGGTTGAAAGATACCATAGCAACGTGACATGAAAAGAATAAGACCATGGTTGAAAGATACCATGGCAACATGACAGAAAATGAATGAGTAAGACCATAGTTGAAAGAAACTATGGCATCATGTCAAAGATAAATAAGACCATGGATGGGAGACGCTATGACATCTATTGAACAATTGATATTCAGGTAATACTTATCAGATGATGAATGGTTATATGAAATGGTTGTGTAAAATGTTTACAAGAACTGGTCATCTGGAAATATATGTACAAAATAGTTGTATGGAATAATTATGAAGATAAATAAACAAAATAAGTATAAGTACATGGAATATAATTTATGTCAAGTTTGATATAAACTATTACCGGAATAAATATACATAAAATATATGGAAATGATGGAGCATGAAATATTGATATAATGAAATGAATGATATATGCTTATGAAGAAACGGTAAGAGCATGATATGTTTCATGACATGTACATATATGATTATCTTTGATATGTTGATACAAGGAAATTATGTAAGTTGAGACTATTATTAAACTCAAGTGCGATATGTAGAGAAAATAAGTATATCAATGTTGAATTTAGATGAAACGTGTGCAAGTATACTAACAATGATGTTGTTTGACGCTTAGACAAGTGCCAAACTATTGATTGAACGGTAACATGTTTAATTATAAGGAGCATTGAAATAGTAAGTACTTAGATGAAAATAAAATTTAAGATTTTGCAAATTTTTTTTATAATCCCGATTTAATTCTGGTTGGTTTCTAATGTATGTTTGGGGCTTCGAGGGCCCAATAGAGAGACGTTATGATTATTTCTAAAATATGAATAATAAATGACTTAGAATTATCTAAAAATGTTCAGTAAACTCCGGTAATGCCTCGTACCCTATTCCGGCAATGGATACGGGTAGGGGGTGTTACAACAAATTTCCATCTAAACCCATTATAAAATACTTGAGGTTGTAACCAATCCTGTAGGCCATGATGTGGAGACTTGCGAAACATGAGTTCCAAGTGCTCCCATGCCTCATAAAGTGACTCCCCTTCTAGTTGCTGAAAATTCGTTATGTCCATACAGAGCTTTATTATTTTTCTAGGGGGAAGTACTTAGCCAAGAACTTGCTTGCGAGCTCGTCCCACGTATTGATTGAATCCACCGGTTGTGAATCTAACCACATAAATGCATCATCAATAAGAGAGAAAAGGAATAATCGAATATGAATAGCATTATCGGATACCCCATTATACTTAAAGGTATCAAAAATAGTTAAGAATCACTTGAGATGTTGGTTAGGATCCTCATTCATTGATCCCCTAAATTGGAGATTCACTTTTATCATCTAGATCATCGCCAGTTTGATTTCAAAAGTTGTTTGCATTAGTTAGGTGACGATTAATGCTTCCTCAAACAGCCTCCAAGTTGGGCATAGCATAGTAATGCAATGTTTATTGTTCCATTGATGGTGATTGTGGTGGTTGTCTTTTTACTCCTTGGTCTTCCAACAATTAGTCTTAATAAATACTGAAAGTAACATGTTTTAGCCTCATTCTTAATGTGTTTTTAGATGATTATTTGATTTAAAATGGTAAATTTTATGCTGCTAATCCTTTAAATTCATGTTTCTAAACTGAGGAGAGTATTTGGGTGTAAAAAGAGTAAAAAAACAAGTGAAATTCAAAAAATCGGAGCAAGTTTCAAGAGCCACACGGACTGGGCCATTTCATAAGGGATGGACACACGGCCATGTGAGCCATACGGGCTACCACATAGTCACATGCCAAACCGTTTGGATTTTGCAAATCACACTCCAAACATGTGGGAAAATGTAATTTTTAGGTTTTTTTGGGCATTCTAAGACCTATATATGACACAAATAAGAAGACAAGAGGGAGCCATCATAGAAAACTTAAGAAAACAACTCAAAAAGCATCATTGAAGTCGACTCTAAAGCAGATTTCCATAAAGATTGAAGATCTCCTCTTGATTCATTTAAAGTTTATTATGGGTTTTTTTTTTGTTTCTTGTGCTTATACTTTCTTTTGGGTGTTTTATTTGTGATTATGAACTAATTTTCTAAATACCTAGAGGAGATGAACCCTACGATGAATTATGTCTTTTGATTTATGTTTTACGCAATAAATACTTGAATCTTATTCTCAATTATGTGTGCTTAATTATTGGTTTAACATTTCCGGACTATTAGCCCATGTTTGATGTGATTAAATCAGAGGAGGACAAGTCTCTATTTAAGAGTAGATCTAGTATAATTGAGTGGAGTTGCATGCAATCCTAAAAATAAGATGACATAAATCTACCAAATTAGAGTCAAATATAATAAGGGGATCTATAGATCGAGTTAATGCGATAATAGGAGTTTTAATTAGAAAGAAATTTTAATTAATCAACCTAGAGTCAGTTGCTCTTACTCTTGAAAGTGATATTAGTATAATTTAAGGATTTCTAAAAGATACTAAGTGAAGAAATTGTTTAATTCAAATTGATAATGATAAATGAAATCTAGGTGGATTATTTCTTGGGTATTGTTTCGCTTCTTGGTTGTTAATTGTTTGTTTTCCTAATTTGTTCTTTGTCGTGTTCCTTAGTTAATTATTTTAGTTAACTATAGTTTTAATCAATCTCTCCAATTCTTTGATTAAATAATAGAAAGACAGTAATTACTAGTACTTTTAGTCCTCGTGGGAACGATATCTTTGCTCACCATAGCTATACTATTAATTAATAGGTGCACTTGTCTTAGTCAGATTTTTAGTTAGTTTATAACTGCAACCAGATCTCTCTGTGGAGGTTAGGCATCCCTTGGATGTTGAGCCTTTCTCACATGTGTTATGATACTTTTAGATTTCGGCTTAAATAGTAAGACACCATTACTAGTTCAAGTCATACACTACCTCCTACAAACTCAAGAAAATAAATAAATTACAAAACATTCAAACAAAATAAGAACAAAACAAGAAAAGGTCGTATCTATAGATTTAAATTTCGTCACTTATCTCCTACAAAACATGCAACTAAACTAAAAAAATTGCCCAATCTAGCACCAACTTCCTCGACAACGGCGCCGAAAACTTGACCGTTATCACTCATGCACGTAAAAAAGTAATTTTAAAAAAATTATTTTAAGGAACAATTTTTAACTACAAGCGTACAGTGTAGTTCTAAAATTTATAGTCCCAATAAAAGACGAAGTATTCCAAGGGGTCGAACCCAAGGGAAAAGGCGATTGAGTAATTCCTAACTACGAGCATACAAAAAGAGGAGTCTAAACAAATAATCGCTAAAAGCTATATTACGAAAAATCATAAAATGAGGAATGATTAACCTAAATTATCGATAAACTACCTAAAGGACTAATCGTAAAAAGTGCAAAGTTATAAAATTCACGAATAATTAACAAACGGTGGTTGGTTGACTTTGATATGGTTCACTAATTATTTAATTAAGGTTCTAAATTGCTGAAAGTCCTAAAGTGGTTACGTTTTAACTCTCAGCCTCAACTTTACCAAATTAGACAAATTAGTTTAGTTTATCTCTTGATCTAGTCGGCTAACCTGGGACTAAAGAATTGGCACTCAACAAGATTACTTCTCATTCTCACTTGCCTAACAAAAAAATTAGCTTACCCATATCTTCATCAACCGACCGTTTTAAAATTTTAGTTACTCATGTTAAAAACTAAGCTAACAAACATAAAAATAACAACCATGATAGCTATTAAAGAAAAGCTCAAGAAAAATATGAAAGTTGGGATTTTTAATGAAAAAAACTTAAAAGTAAAATGAATATGAATATCTATCAACAAAATAAGAATGAATATGAATATAGCAATAAAATAAGAAGCAAAAATCGTTAAAAGTAAAGACTTTAACAACTAAGACTAAATAGAACTGAAAATACATTGAATAAAGATGAAAATGTAAATACAAGTGAACTAAATGGACTAAAAGTGCAAATTAACCCTAGCTACAGTGTTAACTAACTTAACTACCCCTAAATAACAACAATAAAGTTCAGGAAAGATAAACACTACACTAAGGAAGAAGATGAAAAGAAGAAACCCTAGAAAATAGAGAAGAAAACCCTAAGAGAAAACTAAAGAAAACTAAAGCAAAAACTAAAACTAATGTGGCATCTTATCTTCTTAACCAAATTAGGCTGATTTAGCCGCTATTTTTTTTACCTAATTTGTTGACCAAAATTCTCTTGAATGGGCCTTCATTAATTGGTGCTTCTATTGGACAAGGACTACCCCTAGTATAATTTTTTGTCCCCTCATGATATGAGTGTCATGACACTCATGGTAGGATATCGCGACATCACCGATAGTCTTGAAATGGGGGTCTCCAAGGCAAGTAGATATCGTGATACCCTAGGTGGATGTCACAATACTACTATAGGTGTTCTTCACCTAAGCCTTTGTGTGGGTATCACAACCTCCATACTTCAATGTCATGATACCCCTTTCTTTGCTGATGTTTTTGCACAATTTCGAGCCTTTAGCAAGTACCTACAACATTCAATTAAATGTTGGGCCCTTAATGGCACAATTGGCCAAATTGGTTTTAAAAAATGAGTAAAACAAAGCATTGACACTTATTCAATTGAAAACCTAAAAGCTAGTAAAAACTACGGAAAAGACATAAAATTACCGAAAAACAAACTCTTTAAGTATAACAGAGAAGCATAATTTGACATATCAAATTACGACAGATCACCCGCATCATGATCCAACCATGCAATGCAACTTAGTATTAGTTAAGCATTAGATAATTTATGAGCCAAATTTTGCTTACACTTTGCTTTGCATGCCAAAATTATTAAGGACAAATACAAATGATATTAATGTAAATAATGGAATTTTATTTAAAGCATTTTATTTGAAAAATTATAAGTACAAATGACGAATAACCTACGTTTAAGGCACCAATAAAAGTGTCTAATGAAGAGGCTGCCTCAATTGAACAAACAACTCTTGCTCCAACTTGCAATCCTAATTATCCAAACACTTGTGTAATGGTAGGTAATCAACCTAATGCTATGCTTTTATTAATTTATTTTATAGTAATTAATTTTCCACTTATATTGTTAATGAAGCGTCTATGAATCTTGATAACATTATTGATCAGATCACATGGTAAATACCTGATTATGTAGCCACTTTTAAAACTAAGCTTGCTATTGAGTATGTCCTTTGAAGAGAATGGATCGACTAAACCAACTAAGAAAATGAATGAACTAGTAGGACTATATGTGGCGCCAAAACTTGCCACAGGTGCAGATGTATATTTATTACCTTTCCTATTCAAAAACCAAAAGAGGATCTAGAGGATATACTAAACCTCTATCAAAATAGAAGGTTTATTGAATTGCATCATTTCAATAGATTTAGGAGTTTTAATTATTGTTTAATGTTTTTCTAACTTAGTCCTTTGTTTTGGCATTGAATTTAAAGCTAAGGAGATTGGAAAATTTCGAAAGTCAAAAGGAAGAAAAAAGTAGTGGAAGTGTGATTGGTTTAAGTTTGCACTCTTAAGATTCCTAATTTTACTTTATATGTTTGCTTAAGTCATTGCTTAGGATATTATATAGATTTAGGTAAATAAATTACTTGAGATGAATGGTGAAGATTTGACTTTGGGTATGGTTTGAAAATGTGGAAAGTGGTATATTAAATACATTAAATTACGATTTTTGTGATAAATGATGCTTATGTTTTTGTTGATGATTCTGATGTATCATTGAGATGTTTATTTAGTACAACATGTTTTACTGATTAAACGACCTTATCAAGCAACTTGAAAGGATATTGATGGGTTAACTTGATGCACTCAGCAGTATTGGTATGTTTGAGAGGTTTTTTTTTTCTTTGAATATTCTTGGTGTGTTTGAAGGGCATAATATTGTGCTTCGCACATGTAAGGTGTTAGAATTAAATGACCTGAATCCTTATTTAAATAAAATACAGTGGTAAAATAAAATAAAAGTAAAATCCATATAGAACTACACTTTTTTTATTTTATTTTAGAATAAGGTTTTTTAAACCTTATTAAACTCGATCTATTTTATATTGAATAGAATAAAGTGTTTCAGTCTTACTAGAATATGGCTTTACAAGCCTATAAATAGACATAGTCTATTCCTCTTGTAATCATTCGAATTCGACATAGTGAATTTTCTTCTCCTCTGCTTGTAGTTTTTTTCCCGAAAGGGTTTCCACGTAAAAATCTGTGTGTTCTTTATTTTATTTTATTTTATTTTATTTTTACAAATTGGAATCCGAACTTTTGAGTTATTCATCTCGATCACGGTAATGACGTCTTTGAAATATGAAATTTCGCTATTGGATTACAACACCAGATTTACGTTGTGGCAGATTAAGATGCAAGCAGTTCTTGCGCAGATGGATTTGGAGGATGCCTTGCTAGGGATAGATAAGATGCCTTCAACATTAACAAAAGAAGAGAAGAAGCGTAAGGATCGAAAGGCGTTAACACAATTACATCTGCATTTGTGCAACGAAATTTTATAGGATGTGATGAAAGAGAAGACCGCTGCTGCATTATGGAAGAGGCTAGAACAAATATCCATGTCAAAAACTCTAACAAGCAAGTTGTATATGAAGCAGGGTCTTTATGCTTATCGTTTGGAGGAAGGTGCTTCTGTACATGAACATTTAACAGTGTTTAAAGAAATTCTCTCAAACTTGGAGGCCATGGAGGTTCAGTATGATAAGGAAGATCTAGGGTTGATTCTACTTTATTCGTTGCCCCCGTCTTATTCAACCTTTAGAGACACGATTTTATATAGCCGCGAGCCTTTCATAGTTGATGAGGTTTATGATTCTTTGACCTCGTATGATAAGATGAAGCATCTTGTGCTTAAACCCGACTCTCAGGGAGACGGTCTCATTGTTCATGGGAGACAAGATCAGAATGCTGATGATGATCGTGGAAGGACACAGGAACAAAATCCTCGCAGTAAATCTAAGGATAGATCAAAGTCTTCAAACGAAAGTAAAACTTGTAACTTCTGCAAGAAGAAAGGGCATATTAAATCTGAGTGCTATAAGCTACAGAACAAGATTAAAAGGAAGGCTGCGAATCAAAAGGGAAAACAACCAGAAAATTTCGGTGAAGCTGATATTATAGAAGACTACAGTGATGGTGAACTTCTAGTTGCTTCAGTCAACAATTCTAAAGTGAGTGAGGTGGATACTTGATTCAGGCTGCCTTCCACATGAGTCCCAGTCGGGATTGGTTTACAACTTACGAAACAGTGTCTAAAGGTGTTGTTTTGATGGGAAATAATGCTTCGTGTAAAATCATAGGTGTTGGAACAATTAAAGTTAAGATGTTTGATGGAGTTGTCAGAACACTTAGTGACGTACGATATGTTCCAGAATTGAAAAAAAATTTAATTTCGTTGAGTACTCTTGATTCAAAAGGGTACAAATACACAGCTGAAAGTGGGGTTTAAAAGATTTCCAAAGGTTCCCTTGTTATGATGAAAGGGCAGAGAAAGACTGCCAAGTTATATGTTTTGCAGGGTTCTATTGTTACTGGTGATGCAGCTGTCGCTTCCTCTTCCTTGTCAGATGATGATATTACTAAACTTTGGCATATGTGCCTAGGGCATATGAGTGAGAATGGCATGGCAGAATTGAGCAAAAGAGGACTTCTTAATGGGCAAGGAATTTACAAACTAAATTTCTGTGAGCACTATGTTTTTGGGAGTTTGGTTCACCAGAGGAATCCATAACACGAGGGGAACATTGGAGTATATTCATTTTGATCTGTGGGGGCCATCCAGAGTGCCTTTGAGAGGTGAAGCTAATTATATGCTAACCTTTATTGATGATTTTTCCAAAAAAGTTTGGGCGTTCTTCTTAAAGCAGAAAAGCGATGTGTTTTCCGCATTTAAGTCTTGAAAAATTATGATTGAAAAATAGACGGGAAAACAAATAAAATACCTCCGCACAGGCAATGGCTTAGAGTTCTGTTCTGATGAGTTTAATAGATTGTGCAAGTCAGAAGGGATCGTGAAACACTTGACAGTTCGCCAGACTCCACAGCAAAATAGTGTTGCAGAACGAATGAACAGAACAATCATGGAGAAGGTTTGATGTATGTTGTCAAATGCGAACTTACCAAAGTCGTTTTGGGCCGAAGTAGCCTCTACTGCATGTTTTTTTATCAACTATCCCCATCCATTGCCATTGAGAAAAAGACTCCACAAGAGGTGTGGTCTAGTAATCCTACTAATTATGTAACGCCCCAATTTTCGGGAATTCTGTGAATGTTGGCAAAATTTCATGCTTTAATTTTGTCATTTGTGAGTGAAATTATGAAATAGGACCTATGTGAAAATGTTTGAAAATGCTATAGGCTAAATTGAAGTGACCAAATAAATAGGAGTGCAAAATAGGAGGATTTGCATGACAAACCTCCCATTTTACATAAAGTGGCCAACCATCATGTTGTTGTAGACAAAATGTGCACTTGATATCCATAATTTATGGTACAAATTGATACAAATTGATAATAGGTTAGGTAAATGTTCCATGATAATAGGTTAGGTAAATGTTTCATGATAATGGGTTAGGTAAATGTTTCATGATAAGAATTTCATGTCTTTTGTATTAAAGAATTAAATGGATGAAATATGAAGTTTTATTAAAAGAAAAAGGGGTGAAAAGAACAAAGTTTTGTCCATCTTTGTTCATCATAGCTGAAAGTTAGAGAAGAGAAAGGAGATGAGAAAGCTCTTGAGTATTCGGTCATTAGGAGGAGGAAAATTGAAGGTAAGTTCTTGGTACCTTGTTTCTATTTTGAGGTTCATGAGTTCATCTTGATTCTACCTTAACTCTTGAAGCATATTTTGGTTTTTAGTTGTGTTGTGAGCATTTAGTCATGAATTAAAATGAAGGAAATGGTTGTTGTTTCATGTTCTTTTGATGAAAAATGGAAGATAGGTGAAGTTGAGCCAAACAAATGAGCATGCATGTGCCTTAGATGGTAAGGGGAAAAATCGGCTAACATATTGTGCTTTAAAATGATGAAATAGAGATTATAATTAAGTAAAATCATAGATATGTGATGATTGATTGGTGATATACATGTTTAAATAACAAGCATGCAAGTTAGGTGTGAAAGAGTGATTTGGTAATAAATCTGCTTGGGACAGCAGCAGTAACGTGACTTTGGAAAATCACCATAAATTGTGGGAGATGAGTTAGAAGCTGAATAAATTATGTAATTAAATTTTAATGAGTCTAGTTTCAAATGAAATAAACGAGAATATATTTTGAATTCTGTACAATGAGAAATTTGATTTGAAATGAAGAGTGGTCAGATTAGTCAAACAGTGAAACATGGGAAACTTTGAGAAAAATCTGGTATTGATTGGCTAAACTAAAAATTCTTAATATTTTATGGATAGAAGATATATGAGTCTATTTTCAGGGAAAATTAACGGAACTTGATTTGGAGTTTCGTAGCTCTAGTTATAAATAATTTAGTGACTGTTGCTCAGGAAGACAGCTTGCAGTGAAATTATGATTATGTGGTAAACATTGACAAAAATTTGCTAATGAGTTGCTTATTGATTTCTTATAAGCTTACTATGATCTGTAGGTGTGGTTGGCCGAATATTGTAAGGGGTTAATACGTAGTTTGTATTTGAATAGTTATATTAACGTGTTAGTAATCCAATTGTAGGCGGTTCGTGTGTGGATCTCGTCAACATATCGTCGCAAATAGGTGTGTAACTAACACCCTCTTTCTTAGTCTGGATCGGCAAAATTCAAAAAGCCGAAATACCGAAAACCGATATTTTGTAGATTTGTGAGTGTGCGAATGCTCGTGAGGTAAATCGATTAATGTTTTTGGTAAGCTGCAAAATTTGGATTGTAAAGTGCATGATTTCTGTGCCCTCGATATTTTTGGGCTTAATGGGCCAAAATTGGAATGATGGGCCAACAGGCCCAATTCGGTAAGAACCCTCGGTACGTGATTCTGTTAGTACGTGAAAAGTAGGAATATGCATGAAAAACCCTAAAAGCAGCTAAATTACTATAATAGCCCTATGTATGGAAAATTACTATTATACCCCTAGGTGCAAAATTACCGAAATACCCCTAGGGTTAAATTGACCTAAATGCATGTTTGACTGTTGTTATTTACTGCATGTCATGTTGTTATTATTTGATGCATGGGATTGGGATATTGACGGAGGAAGTACTGAAAGTGGCTTGTCCACGTACTGGAGGCTTTGCCTCAACTTACTGTTAACTGAGCAACAAGGCTGCAACTGTGGAGTGTTGGGCTGGGTGGGTTGAGCTATTCCCCACATGGAGTGTATGGCTGGTACGGGTGAAGTGTAGTGGTTGGTGGGTTGAGTAGTATCCCCAAATGGGCTTGCATATATTTATTGATGTTGCATGTATTTTGAAATGGGCCTATGGGCCATACTGTTATCTGAATAAGGGGCTAAGGCCCTGTTTATTGTAATCTGAAAAGGGCTCTGGTCCAGTACCACCGTTACCCAAATGGGCTTGCATATGTTTATTGATGTTGCATGTATTTTGAAATGGGCCTATGGGCCATACTGTTATCTGAATAAGGGGCTAATGCCCAGTTTATTGTAATCTGAAAAGGGCTCTGGCCCAGTATCACTGTTACCTGAATGGGCTTAGGCCCAATAGGCTTGAGCTGACTTGGGCTTTGAATGGGTTTTCCTTACACACTGAGTTTCCCAAAACTCACCCTTTTTATTTTCATCCACACAGGAAATCCCCAACCATAGTGGGCTTGGAGCTGTGAGGGAATTTGGAGTGGCCACCCGTTCTGAAAGTTTGATTTTCTTCTGGTGAACTGGACATCCTTTTAATTATGTTTGAGGTTTTGGGCTTTTAAATGTAATAAGGCCGCTTATTTATTTTTGATGGTTTTTAATATGTATTACTAAGATAGGTAATACTTATTTTAACTGTTGAAATTAGATAGCTTTAGGGCGCGTTTTCAAAAACAACAGTTGATTTCAAAATAACACGACAACAAGCAAAGCTTCCGCAATGAAAGTATTTTCTAAAATTAATCACTTTTCCTAAAAATGACTTAATCGAATCGGTTTCCTAGAAATATCCATGACGTTAAGGTGTGGCAATGGCGGTATGCATGTCTAGGATTGGATCCGAAGGGAGCTTGGTACTTAAGCAGTCCGATGGACTCACTACCTCTTTTCTGGTTTCCTATCTGGTGCACAGCTTCCATTCACTTTAACCCTTAATGAATTAATCTTTTGAACATCAAGTACGATTTTCTGGACTTAGAATGGAAATATTTTTTTTTAACATTTTTGATGTGGCATGCCGGATCCGGCCATAACTTCTGGGCCGGGTTTGGAGTGCTACAAATTATTCTGATTTAAAGATTTTTGGGTGTTCTACGTATGCTCATGTTGATAATGGAAAATTGGAACCGAGATCTATTAAATGTGTTTTTCTTGGTTATAAAGCTTCTGTAAAAGGGTATAAGTTATGGTGTCCTAAAAATAGAAAAGTTCTGATTAGCAAAGATGTTGTTTTTGATGAAACTGTTGTGCTACCTAACTTATCTCTTAAAGACTCTTCCAATAAAGAAAATCAAAAGCAGATGGAGCATCAGATTAATACAGAGTTGACTCCTCAAGCCAGTACAAAAATTGAGAATAGAGTTGCTTCTTCACCTTAATACTCTATCGCCAAAAACAGAACTAGAAGAGAAATTAAACCTTCGAAGAAGTATGCTGAGGCTGATCTAGTTGCTTATGCTTTAAATGTGGCTAAAGATATAGATGCGAATCAAGAGCCATTTAATTATTCTGAGGCAATTAGCTATGAAGACTCAGAAAAGTGGATGTTTGCTATGCAAGAGGAGATGGAACCACTTTACAAAAATAGAATATGGGATCTTGTGAAACTTCCTAAAGGTAAAAAGGCTTCTCGTTGTAAATGGGTGTTTAAAAAGAGAGAAGGAACTCCAAGAGTTGAAGAACCTAGATACAAAGCAAGGCTTGTTGCAAAAGGTTACAGTCAAATTCCAAGAGTGGACTTCACAGATGTGTTCTCCCTAGTTGTTAAGCATAGTTCGATTCGAGCTTTGCTTGGTATTGTGGTCATGCATGATTTGGAGCTTGAGTAGTTAGATGTAAAAACTGCATTTTTGTATGGAGAACTTGAGAAGGATATTTACATGTAACAACCAGAGGGTTTTACAGTCTCAGAAAAATAGGACTATGTTTGCTTGCTGAAAAAGTCCCTTTACGATTTGAAACAGTCACCAAGACAGTGATACAAAAGGTTTGATTCCTTTATGACTTCTCATGATTTTAAAAGAAATAGTTTTGATAGTTGTGTTTACTTTGAGAAAAACAGTGATGGTTCTTTTGTGTATCTACTTCTTTATGTTGATGACATATTGATAGCAGCAAAAGATAAAGGAGAGATAAGAAAGGTCAAAGCCCAACTAAGTGAAGAATTTGAGATGAAAGATTTAGGACCAGCAAAGAAGATACTTGGTATGGAGATTCTCAGAGATAGAAAGCAAGTAAATTGTACATAAGTCAGAAGGGGTACATTGAGAAAGTTCTTTGCAGGTTCAATATGCAGAGTGCTAAGCCTGTTAGTACTCCTTTAGCAGCCCATTTTAGACTTTCATCAACTTTGTCTCCACAATCAGATAATGAGATTGAGTACATGTCACATGTTCCATACTCTAGTGTAGTGGGATCTCTCATGTATGCTATGGTTTGTTCATGTCCAGATTTATCATTTGCAGTCAGTGCAGTTAGCAGATACATGGCGAATCCCTGTAAAGAACACTGGAAAGTAGTTTAGTGGATTTTAAGATGCTTACGAGGTACTACCGATGTTTGCTTATAGTTTGGAAGAACTAGAGATGGAGTCATTGGGTATGTTGATGCTGATTTTGCTGGAGACCTTGATAGAAGAAGATCTCTTACAGGTTATGTCTTTACAATCGGAGGTTGTGCAATTAGTTAGAAAGCCACTTTGCAAACTATAGTCGCTTTGTCTACCACTGAAGCTGAGTACATGGCAATTACTGAGGCTTGTAAAGAAGCCATCTGGTTGAAGGGACTCTTTAGTGAATTCAATGAAGACCTTCAAATCAGTACTGTATTTTGTGACAGTCAGAGTGCAATCGTCCGTACAAAAGATCAAATGTTTCATGAGAGAACAAAATACATTGATGTTCGGTATCATTTTGTTCATGATATTATTGCTCGTGGTGATATTGTTGTGAGCAAAATTAGTACTCATGAAAATCCTGCAGATATGATGACTAAGTCACTTCCTATAACCAAGCTTGAGCATTGCTTAGACTTGGTTGGTGTCCATTGTTGAAGTTAAACCCTTAAGGGGTTTTATGGAAAAGGTGGAGAACCTATTCATTGAGAGTTCGCGATGAAGAACTTGTTCATTGAGAATTCGTGTCAGGGTGGAGATTGTTAGAACTAAATGACCCGAATCCTTATTTAAATAAAATACAGTGGTAAAATAAAATAAAAGTAAAATCCATATAGAACTACACTTCTTTTATCTTATTTTAGAATAAGGTTTAAACCTTATTAAACTCCATCTATTTTATATTGATTAGAATAAGGTGTTTCAGTCTTACTAGAATATGGGTTTACAAGCCTATAAATAGACATAGTCTATTTCTCTTGTAATCATTCGAATTCGACATAGTGAATTTTCTTCTCCTCTGCTCGTGGTTTTTTTTCCGAAAGGGTTTTCACGTAAAAATCTGTGTGTTCTTTATTTTATTTTATTTTCACATAAGGTGTGTTTGATTGGAAGTCATGTTATTACATGCACCGAAGTATTGTTATCTTTTATGGTGTGTATGTGCAACTTTAATGTGTTTTGGTTTATCTGTGTATTTGTTTTACGTTTCCTCATTTGATTAATAGGGGTATTATTTTAAATGATATTTTAAAGATGATATTTTATTGAATATTGAAGATCATGTCTATGATGAGAAAAAAAATAAGTTTATGCTTTTTTTTTTTTGGAGGTGTACCAATTGTAAGTGATGATTTTATATGAGAAATGTTTAATAATGTTATGTTTTGTTGCTAATGATATATTTCAATGCTTCTGTTTTGGTTTTATGTTCATTTAGTATGTACTTAGACTTAATCGATATATGAAGCATCATTGGAAGCTTATTGAGCATCATTGAGCTTTGAGGAAAGCTCAACGTGTGGAGTTTTATTTTGTGTGCAAGTTACAGGTTAGCCAGGAGTAATTCTAGTGTTACGTAACATTGTTTTGTGGGATCTCAGTTGCACAGTAGTTGTTAATAAAGTCTTTTATGTTTTTTTAGTTGTGGAATTTCAGTTGCATGTCTCCTTAGGTTTTAAAGTTTGGTATTTGGGTATTTTATAATGCACTTGATGTTGATTTTGGTTTTTTTTGAGATTTTGAAACATTTTAATGCTATATAGTAACATTGTACACTTTCATATTACCTTCATGTTAATGATTTTATATGTATGCGACATGTTTTAGTTTTCCATACTACTTGCATAGTCATTTCTTGATTTATTGATTTTTATGGTTATGAAATTTCATGTTTTAAACTTGTTTCGACATGCTAAATATTGGTGTTATGTTTGACGTGCCTAAGAATGTCTATAAACATTATTGCATGACTTTTAAGTGTTGATTTTTTACATTTTTGAGTTTATATCTCGAAACAAGATGAATATGTCTTGAGACAGGAAGAAGAAAATTGTCTGAGCATGCATTTCTATATGCAAGTCTCGAGACATCGTTATAATGTCTTAAGACACTAAATTTCAAAGCTAAAGTTTTGAAAAACGAGGAAGCACATCTCAAGACACGACATTGTACTTTGATATTTTGGACCAAGACTCGTAACCTACCCCATATTTGACCCCAAAAAATCGTTCTGTGGCCCATTTGAATTCAATTTTCTTCCACATTAATATGTAAACTTACAATGCATCAGATAACATGTTTTAAATCCATAATTGTATGAAAATGATTATTGGTACGTTTGTTTTGAGTTACGTTGGTGACAAATGTGACGCTCTACATTCGTTTGTCTTTTAAGTCAGGTGTGAAGTGTTACATTTTGTTTTCATTATGCAGAAATTAAGTGTAAAATATAATTTAAATGTACCAAAATGAATTTGAATGGTAGATTTCTTCCTTAAATTTGATTTCTTCTTTTTATTGCTAAGTAGATAAATAAAATGGAAAGCATTAATATTGTGATTAATTGTCTTTATTTGCTTATTATCAAAATTGAGGTACAAAAAATTGCTTTTGTTATAGGGGATAAATCTTAAAACTATACATGAGCTTTGATCCAATGTGCAATGTTATATATATATATGGATTTTGATTTTTTATAACTTTATATATGAAATTTTAATTTGATCCAATTTTTCACAAATTACTGGCACAATTATTGATTTTAAGTTTGTATATTGTATACACAAAAGTTTTTATTTATAAAATATAAAAAGTAAATTGATGTATTTATTTATCAAAATTTTATGTATACATTTGAATCACAGTTAAAATTTTATGTGTATAATTACATTAAATCAAAATTTTTGCATCAAATTTAATGTTGAATCAATTTTCTAGATTTATCTCTTTTTAGTGGGATTAATTTTCTCAATTTTGAAATTAAGACTTAAAAGGGTTTTATACCACTTATAATTTATAGGGTAAAATATATTAGTAGTTAATTAATTATGGTTTTTTTTCTTTTTCATTTTCGTCACCCAACTATAAGAAAATACAAAATGATCATCCAATAATTAGTAAATTTTTTTTAGTCACTCAATAATAAAAAGTTATAAAATAATCATTTAACTATTTAATTTTGTTTTTTTAGCCACCCAACTATCTTGATATTTTTAGATGCTTCTATTTTTAAATTAACTAGCTAGTAATTAAAAAGACAAAATTAAATATTTAAATGATTATTTTTAAAATTTTCATAATTAAGTAAAAATAAAATCCATAATCGAGTGAACTTTATTACAGGTTACCCTAATTCATAAGGTATCCTTTTTTTCTTAAAAGACCCGTGATTCAGATCGGATAACCAAATCTCACCGAACAAACCCGACCCGACACGCGCCTTAACATAAAATTCAAAAAACCTACGTCCCAGAATCAATGGCCAAACCCTCTTTCACTGCAGAAGGAAAAACAAAATGGCGGAGAAAAACGAGATAATCAACCGAAATCTATTTTCTTCAATAATATCTGAAATCAAATCTTATTCCGGCAAAGACCCTCTTCTCCCTTGGCTGCGGTACTCTTTCTTTTCCTCGCTTTTTAGCTTCAATCTTTTTCCATATTATTCTCTTTGAATTTTAGATTTGTTTCCATCAACTGATTGTGTTCATTTCCCCAATAGAGGGATAAAGAAAATAAAAGATTCATTAACACCCCAGATCTTAGCGGAGAAGCTACCTAGGTTTTTACAAAAATGTACCCAAACATTCGAAGCCGACCGCCGGTACCACGACGATTTACGCTATCTCCGGGTTTGGTTACAATTGGTAAACTAACAACCTACCTTAACGAACGAATCCATTCTTCAATGTTTATTTCTTTTCTGAAATTTACTATTATTTGGTTTCTGCTTTTTTTAAAAAATATATATATTTCGGTTGATTTATTTTGGTGGGTAGATGGACTTTATGGATGATCCAAGGTTGCTGTTAAGAAGAATGGAGATGAACCAAATAGGGACAAGGCGTTCATTGTTCTACCAAGCATATGCACTTTACTATGAGAAGATCAAGAAATTTGATGAAGCTGAAAAAATGTACCATTTGGGTGTTCAAAAGTAAGGGTTTTTTTCCCCTATTAATTGTTTATTGTTACTATGAATAATCTATCAATCCGTTAAAGTGTGTTTATTGCTAAGTGTAGAAGCTTACTTAGAATTGTGAAGTTTGTAGTTGTAGGTTTTAATCACACCGGTTGTTGCTTTTGCTACTAGCTTTTTCACTATTTATTATTTTCTTTTAACATAATGTTGGTTGGTTCGAGTCTTCAGCACATGCAGTTTAGTTTGGATCTATGTTACTCGAACTTTTATATGAGCACTGAATGTGGGTATAAACTCATGATAAATATAACTTTTTTAAAAAGAAAATTTTCATCCATTTGAGAGTCATATCGCTTACAGAAAAATGAAGAGCGAGTAAAACATAGGCTATGAATTGAAATCCAAGTCAAACTTTGTAACAAAAATTCGAGGGAAATTCAAGTAGGCTTTTTCCAGAGGCATCTTTTGTTCACTTTATGATGCAATTCGTTGTGTATTATAATCAATGCAATGGAAGAAAGTTGTGTATAGTTATTGATTCCATCTTTTTATTACTTGATTATGCTATTAAAGTTTCTTTCTTTTTTTAATAAAAATTTCGTTCTGTAACAATAGTTTTGGAACTCCAAACTGGTGCTTCATTTAGTTTCCATCAATTGTTAAACAGCCTTGCAGAGCCGGTTGATGAGTTGCAAAAATCATATGAGCAGTTCCTGAATCGTATGGAGAGGCATAAGAAGAAGAAAATCCAAGTATCCCATCTATTGCTTATCTAATGTGCTTGTTTTCATTGTCTTTGTTTTGTTCTTCACAATCTGACAGTTGCTTTTGGTGTGCTGCAGCGTCAGGAACAAAAAATTGCTAGAAAGCCTCTCCAATGCACTGAGTTTAAAGAAAACAGTGAAGCCGTATGCATGGTTGAAGATAGCCATAAGAGGTCTTCAGCATTACATAATGGTAAAAAAGTGGGGAGCAAGAAAGGGAGAGCTTTGATGGAAAGAGTGTTGGATGAACCCAGGAAGGTTGGGAATGATGATACGGTTGTTGTGAAGTTTGTTGATACTGCCATTGTTGGTAAATCTGAAGCTGAAGATGCCTGCCATCATGGACTAGTAGATCCTACAATAAACATGAAGGAAGCAATGAATGCAATTAATAGCATGTTTCGAGAACCTATAGAGACAGCTCCTATTGGGAGGAGATCATCCCAGAGACAACTGAAAGAAGATCGTAGTTTGGACATAGGATTTAAGGTGTTTGATGAAAATTTAGATAGTGGGATCAACTCATCAATTCAACATCAAGAAAAGGAGCTGCAGGGTAAAGCTCAGATCTGTCGGCCTCAGGAGGAATCATTTCAAATATATATTGATGATGATGAAGGAAATAGTGAGGCTGGAGAGGGAAATGATGAGAAAGATAACTTAGAACAGATTGAGGTTCAAAATTCAGGAAGAGTTTGTAATGTCTTTGTGTTTCCAAATCCTAATGATCTTTCTTCTGAAAGTTCAGATGATATTGGTGCAAAAAGTTCATGTCGACCAAAGATCCGAGAGGATACGGTGGTTCACAGGTTTGTTGGTTCAACCATATCAGATGAGCCAGTGGTAGAAAATGTTTGCCACCATGGCTTAGTTGACCCTACAATTAACTTGAAGGAGGCTATGCAAGACATCAATAACATGTTTGGAAAGCCAATAGATTTTGTAAGGGCAAAGAGAAAGAAGCAAGACAAAGCAACAGTTAAGCAACAAGATCTTGGTGGGTTTTCTATACTTCCTGATGATGATTTGGAACATCAGAAATCTCAGCCCCCTTCTAAATCATCTGGCAAGTTAAGTGATTGTGATTTATTTGAGCCTACTATGTTTACAAAAGAAGCAATGGATGATATAAACAAGATGTTTGGAATGCCACTGGGCTTCTAGGAGAAAGAAAATTGCTTGTTTTTGGTTGTTGGAGAGATAAAGTTTGGATGTATTGCTGTGGTAAAGACTTTGTGTTCATCCTGACTTGGGATATATATTTGAATGTAACAACCTTGGAGTAGTGAACTGGCTACTAAGGTTGCATATGTATTGTTGATCGACTTGAGGTTGTGGGTTTGAGAGGGCTTAGGCAGATAGCGTGTCCTCAGATGAAGTTACTTAGATAGGGGTTCAAGGAAGGGTTATGGGTAAAAAAACAGAAGAGTAGATGGAATTTTCATCTTGTTTTATCATGTGACAATTTGACATGTAATGCATTGTATGCCTTTTGCTATTTACTTTGATCTTTGTTGGAGCTCAACATCATATAAATAATAATGCTAGAGATTAATGCCATAATTATTACAGCTCTCTGGGATGTCTCCCTCCATAAGCAGCTAAAGTTTGTAGTTTTGATGAACATGGAAGCTACTAACGACAACCTGGTCAGCATTCTCATCTTGCATTACCCATCGGTTTACGTGAGGGCCACTTCCTTGACTAACAATGACATACAATGCTTAGAATTGAAAATTGGCCTATGGAGCTTCCTTTATAAGAGCCTTCTGGCTTTGGCTTCGAACTTCATATCCAGCGACTTATCCTTCAACCTCTCTCTGCAGGAAATCAATGGGGACGGTTCATTTTCGAGGTAGAAATATTAGAATTGCTTATGAATAAATTGGTTCTGCCATTTGATTGTAAGTACAAATTGCATTTCATGTTAAATTTGAATTTAACTCAACAGCTAATTTCGGACAATTCTGTCTTCCCTTTCATAGGCTGTTATGTCTTTTTCACTAAAAATGAATAAACGATTAGGTAAAAGAGTCTTAGAATTGGCAATCACGATGCTAGGTAGAGAAAGACTGATAGCCCAAAACAAATTGATTCATCGCTGCAAAAAATGGTGGTAACAATGAACAATTAGAAATCAAGAGGATTGCCATTATGCCTTTCTGTTATGTATTTTCACACTGATGGCCCAAAACAAAGGACCACATTTTCTCTCTCGAATATATACAACAAACTTTCCAATATCTTGAAATAAATACAAACGGTACCAACCTACAGGCAAACTTATTTTTGCCTCTCCACTGACATGAAGAACAAGAAAAAAACATCCAAGTTTCTTACTTACAGCGTCAAGTTCATCCTCTAGCTTGCTTCACTAGACATGATCTCAAGCTCTGCCCACCAAAGAGGAGAAAGTTTGGGGATCGCATTATCAGGAGTGATTGCAGTAATCTCTCTCAATCTTGCACTGACTCCTCTCATATCCGGTCTGTGTCCAGGCTCAGGGTCGATGCAAGATTTTATGACCTCCCCAATCAGGTCAAATTGGTCCTTGTCGAAAGAGTTTAGAGTAGGATCGACCATCTCTACGAGGGCTTGCTCCCTTCTCAAATAGTCTGATGCCATGTCCTCAGATGAACCATTATCCACCAAGTAAGGCATCCTACCCGTTACTATTTCAAATAATAATACGCCAAAGGTATATACGTTACTTTCTAGGCTTGCCATTGTGGTATCCGAAAGGTTTATTCTGTCTCCTTCCCTGTCTGATGCAGTCAACTCATTCCAGAAACACGGATCTGAGATTTTGGCTGCATAATCTTCTGTTAGACTGACAGCTGAGGATGACAGGTTGTTATGGGGTACGGGTGGGTTTAGCTGGTGCATGTGCTCGAGGCAGTAAGCCATGCCCATTATAATTCTCAACCTCATAGCCCAGTCCAAATGCTCAGATTCTTTAACTGCAATATCAATTAAAAAGACAATGCTTACTTCAAAGCTTTAAGACTTGAGGAAAACATAAAAGGAAAATGCTTGCGACAACAAAAAAACATAAAGTTGCTTTTTCATGGTGCATGTGCATTGGTTAACATTTGATCTCAAAAGTCGTTAGCACAAAAACAGAAGCCAACTAATGTTTCTTTTCTTTCATTTTTCTATACTGAGTTAAGAGGTTTAATGTCACTGACATAAGGGGATTCCTACATATCAGGTTTCAAGTGACAGCTCGTTTATACAAATCCGGTTAAAAGCATTATATAGCAAAGAAAACAGCATGACATTCACATCTCAAAAGTCAAAAGAGTGGGATGAGTTTCCTTCTTCTATGAGGAAAATCAACAAGTTGGACAGACCAGGTCTTTCGCATTATTCTGAAAAGGTCAAACTATAAAGGATGATCCGACATAAAGAACAAGAAAATATTTATATATTGTGAACAAATTACTAAGCCTAACCGAGTTCCAGATTCTATACGCCAAGTAGCAGAATTTGGCAGCTGTCATTCATATCGCTAAATGCTTAAAGTCTATGTTAGAAATATGACACCCAGGTAACAGTAAATAAGTTAGAGGTCTATCTACAAGACCCCAAAAACACAAATCAGGTACTTACAGTGTAAATGCTCAAAGAGAGTGCCATTTGGAGCATATTCAAAAACCAACATCCTAGTGAAAGGATTATCTTCCTCACAATATCCAAGAAGGTTAACAAAATTTTTGTGGTTGACCTTTGATAATGTGTCAATCTGAAGCCATAAAAATAAAATAGTTACAGACCATAAGAACACATCAAGCATGTCTGTGTAGACGGAAATTTTTCAGTGCAATACCTTCTTCCTGAATTGTGTTTCTAAATTCTTTGACCAATCTTTGGTAGATTCAACTGGAACAGAGACCACAGCTATTTCAACTCCATTAGACAGTGTCCCTTTGAACACCGTCCCAATCGTTGTAGAACCAATTACATTGCTGAAATCTTCGCAGGCTGCTTCAAGCTCTGATCGCTTCAGCTTTGGTACACCTGAAATGCAAGTCATTGACAATATATAATAAATATTCTGGCAGAATTTGAGTCTGTCACTCGGAACTCGGGTGTAAGCATTTTGGATGATTCCCTTTTTATTAATGAGATGTAAGATATTTTAAAAGAGCAGAAGAATTACCAGTTACAAATGCTTTCTGAAGTTGTCCACTTAGCCCTGTGGCCCAAGGTTTCACAGTAGATACCTTGTAAGTTTTCAAGAGATAGGCAATGATTATTAATATTAGAAGAAATGTACCACCCCCTATGCTTCCGACTAGTATTGCTGCTTGATGACTTGACTTAGAGTCAGGAATAGAAGGATTGCTTCCCGATGGTGATGGAGCAGAAGTATTAGGTACTGTATCATTTCCAGAAGGTTTAGAAGCAGGAGCAGAGGGAGGTCGTGGAACAGGAGCACCCCTTAAATATGTACTATTTGTGGATGGTTCAGAAGATGCAGGATGAGTTGGAGCTCTAGATGTACGAGGAGATGGAGGCATACTATAATTTAAAGGGGGTGCTTTTGGTGACTTTGCAGAAGTGTTTGCCGTTTCTTGCAGCAATCTCCTTAGCACTGCACCTTCAGATCGGTCACTGTTCCTACAAGAGCATAAACAAGGATTAAATAACTGAATAAAAAAGACTAGAAAGAAACACAGCATTGCCCCGGGTATGAGAATTGAATTGTTGACTTACTGGATTGTTAGGGAGAGATCGTTGCTGAGTCCAGATGGAAGCGATTCATTGAAATTATTGTATCCCAAGTCTAATACCTCTAATTCCTTCAGTTTGCTGATCCCTTCGGGGATAGTTCCGGTAAAAGAGTTGTTCCGCAAGATACTGTGGGGGAAAACAATTGCTTCAGAACAGTGCATACAAGAAAAGTAGATCGCCAAATCGCACTTTGCTTTTGATATCAACAATCCGATAAAGATCATACTTACATAGACTTAATATGAATTAGAGTTCCAAGCTCAGGTGCCAGTGTTCCTTCAAGACAAAGATCTTTCAAATTCCTGCATTTTTATTCAGTCCATCAAATCCTTAAACAAATTAAAGGAAATAATTCATCACAATTTGCCTAAACTTTGAATCAGTATTCAGCACAAATACCAGTGCCTTTATCTGACCAAAAAATCTACTTAAAATCCCAATTTCACAAATAAATATATATATATTGAAATTTGGTAAATTAGATATCAAAGCTAGTATTTGATATTATGTTACTACTTACAATCATATCTCAAAATTGTAAATGATACTCTCCCGACCAAAAAGTAAATAAGAAATTATTAAAGGCAGAAGATTTCATTTATGTTTCCTTTCTTTTCTCGGAAACCAAACATCATCCACCCAAAAACAAACATTGGTGCCAAAAAAAACTTACAAAGCAATAACTTTGCCATCACAGCACTCGACACCAAACCAAGAACAATGGTTAATCTCTCCATTTTCTTCCTTCCAAGCCCACAAAGCACCAAATGGATCATTCACCACTCTCTCTCTTAGTCTCAACAAAGCAAATCCTGCATATCCATTACCAAAAACCATTGTTTTCCCTCCATTTTCCCAACAAACAAACCAAACCCAAAAATTGAAACAAAAAAGTGAAAAGTTTACCTTCTTCATTCAACGACCAACAAGCCAAACTTTGACATAATAAAAGCAGCAAAACACCAACTCGAAACTCTTGTCTTAGTCTTACAAACTTCCAGTTCTTCTTCATCATCATCGTCTTCTTGTTTGAGAGGTCTTCACTCGAAAAAAAAAACCAGAAAATTTTCACTATGATAGGAAGAAAAAACAAAAAAAAAAAAAGAAACGCGGCTGAGTCAGTGGGTGAATCTAACACGATATTAGAGTTAAGACAATTTTCCTTGTTTTTCTATTTGTTTCTGGTTTTGAAAACGCGTACACTCAAAAGACTCACTGAACAACGTATCAACCTTTACAAATTTCTCCCTTATTTCATTTTTAGCCGCAGTAAATAATAAAGGTAAATTAAGGTTCCGGATAATTTTCTTTTGGCATAATTTCAAAAAATACCCTCAACATTTAGGGGATTTTGGTTTTGTGCCCGTATTGACACTCTCAACGTTACAATTTTTTAAAAAATCAGTCTAATTTTAACGGTAAATATTAGTTTACAGTCAATCAAATTACAGATCAACAAAGTATCTTATGTGGCATGCCACGTAAGCATAATGTCATAATTTTTTTTTCATTTTATATCCATTCTTACTTCTTCTTTCTTTCTCTCTTTCTTCTTCATGGTTTTTGCATTAGATGGAAACCAATAAAACAAAACCAACAAATTTCCTCAAGTAGCCTCTCACAAATCCGTTCTCTAGAAATCCACCTACCAATGATCTTGCTCCATTGCGGTCTCTATTGCCAATGGAGCCTCCTGCATCAACTAGTACATGTGCAGCTCAATTCGTTTTCCTCATCACATATCTACCCATGGGAAACTAAACAAAGCCTCTGTGCAAAGTCTATTAACTCCTCCACTACTGTCAAACGTTCTAAGGTTTGAAATCTTATCTTCCTCAATGGTGGAGAAAGAGGCATTGTCGAAGCTCACTAGGGCCAACCCACCAACTGAAGACATGGATCTCAAAAACCTTAACTCCTTCGCCCAAAACCCTAATGCCAGAGACGATGCCAACGGTGACTTCGAATCGAGTGCAAGAGATAGGAAAATGACGAAGAAACCGAAGACGTTTCTAAAAAGTAGAAACTAGAGAAGTCCGTAGAGGAAGAAAGGTTGGAGAAAAAGTCAGATGGGTCACCGAATTTGGGTCGTGTTCGACTCGATTCGAAGGAGTTCGGGTCGTCATCGGAGATGCTTGATTACTTCTACTATTTTCTTCACCATTGAGGTACTCAACTGAACTTTAACAAGGTACTAATTAAATTATCTTCTTTTTTTTCTTTGGTTTCGCTATTAGCTTTCATTAGTATTTGCGATTAATTTGATGATCTATTCTATGTAGAAGAAATTTTTTATTTTTGTTTGTATCAATAGTAGTATTACAATCATAGCTTTCATGGTGAATGAATATAGTATAAGAATTTTTTTTTATTTCACTGTTAGTGTTCATTGGTTTTGATGCACTCAGAACAATTTTTTTATAGATGACATTATCTATTACATCGTGCTGATGTAGCATGCCATATAAGCTATTTTGTTGACGTGCAGTTGATTGACGATCAACTCATATTTACTGTTAAAATTGGGCTGATTTTTAAAAAAAATCGTAATATTAAGGGTGTCAATCAAAAAATAAAAAGGTTAAGGGCTAAAACCCATAAATGTTAAGGGTATTTTCAAAATTATGCCTTTTCTTTTTAACTTTTTCTATTTGTTTTCATTTACATTTTATTTTACATCTATTCATCGGTGAATATGGTTAAAATATTTTTGCAAAGTTTTTCAAATTGGATCGATAGTTTAAGTGATCAGGTCATTTGTTCATTGGTTTCATCGGTCCTTTCGGTTCAATTAAATAATTTATTAAAAATTTTAAGAAAAAAAATTGGTTTAACTGCTTGGTTTGATTAGTTATTTTGCCTGATTTAATCAATTCATACCGATTTTTAAGTCAACGATCTAAAGATTTTCTTTGAACCGATACCCTAATCGATTTTTGATACAATCAATGTGTCCAATCTGATACAAACAACATTAGAGTTTTGGTAATAAATTATATTTTTACATTCAAATGCAATAATTGATAATTTTATTGATGGTTTTATTAATGCATGCATATATTTAATTTTGGGGAAATTATACGATAATTGCATATTATTAGTTATTTTTAGGATAAATTACACCGCTTGACACGCTAAACTAATGTAGTTTCTATTTTGGTCATATTAATTTTTTTATCAATTTAGTCACTCTAATTAAGATAATTGTTCGAATTGGTCACCGTCGTTAAAAATTCCATTAATTTACTAACAGATTGCTAACGTGAACATTAACCAATTGAATAACGACACGTGGCACTCTCTTTTTTTTCTTTTTTAAACTTTTGCCTAAAGCTTATGGGTCTCTCTATAATTATTCCAAAACACTTTTTGTTCTTTCTCTTCCCTTTTCTCTCCTCTTGGTCTGTTTTGGTGGGAAACAACAGTGACCAACCATCTCACCGAAACAAAACTAGATAAGAGAGAAGAGGGAAGAGAAAGAAAAAAGTGTTTTTGGAATAATTTCAAAGAGGTTCATAAGCTTTAGTTAAAAGTAAAAAAAAAGAGTGTCACATATTGTCATTCAATTGGCTAATATGTCACACCAACAATCTATTAGTCGATTAACGAAATTTTAAATAACAATGACTAATTAAAACAAGTATCTTAATTAGATTGACTAAATTGATAAAAAATTAAAGTGGCCAAAATAGGAACAATGTTACTTTAGAGTGGTTTATGGTGTAATTTATCCATATTTTTAAAATCCAATAGATGATTGTATATTAATAATTGTAACTATTAAATTTTATGAAAATTATTATTATAAATAAAAGAACTAATTTTGGGGAATAATTTAGTTTAACTATTGGTAAGCTCCTTACAGTGGTAATATCAAAGGATTAACAATTTTTGTTCACTTCTTATTGGGAAAAAAAAGCAAAAGTAAATAGCAAAATTGTATTGTGAAGGCTTACTAATGGCAGGAGTTTGATCCCATCCCATGTGTTACGGCGGCGGTAAAAAAAGAGTGAAGGAGATGGCGGTGCCGGCGGTTACGAATCCAGAGAAGAAGGAAAGATTTAAAAAAGTAATAAACTTGGCATTTATTGACCTAGTCCTTTTCGTATTTTTTGGAAAAAGGAGTTGGGTGGGTCCATGCTTATTTGGCTTTGTCGTTTAATTTTTTTAATTTAACCAAAGTTTATTTACCTCCAAATATTGTTCAGGTTTTAAGTTGATTTATAAATTTATAAATATTTTAATTAAGTTGTGAAGATATTAATATTATACTCACACTACAGCTAATAATATTTATATAATAAATTTATAAGAAATTGATATAAATATTAAACGTCTTTAGTTGAGATGATAAAATTAAGAGAAATAATAAATTTTATAATATTTTAGGTTTAAATCTTATTTTGTATATGTATTTTTTTAGATTTTATATAATAAAGAAAAGAGATAAAGATTCCCCTCAAAATAATGTTTTTCTCTTTGTAAGGAATAAAATGTTTTTTTAATAAATTAACAATTGAATTGGGACTCGATTGAGGGTTCAATCAAAACTTTAAATATTACTATAGATTAATCAATTTTTTCTATTAATCTAGTCATTATTTGGGCACTAGATGGCAAATGTGTATATGGCACTGATCATATTTAAAATATATGAATTAAATTGTAAACATATTTGTATTTATCACATAGGTTGTTTTAAATATGATGTGTTTAAAAAGGGATAAAATTTCACTTTCTTTTAAAAAGGTCCACGCCAAATTGTCAGATTTGAATATATATCTAATGTCTAAACTAATGATTAAGGTGATAGAAAGAATTAAGTTGTATGATATTCATCTTTGAAGACTCGATTAGAATGTTTTTTAAATTCAAAAATTAATTTTAAATTTCGAATCACATTTTGAGGACGCTAGATACAATTAACCCTAAAAAATGATAAAATTAGCAAGGTCAAAATTCAAAATCAAATTATTTGTTAAAGCTGCTAATAATTTTTATTTTTGGATCTTACTGGATTTGTATTGAGGTGAAAATGAAAATCTCTAATCACTATCCTAAAAAATCTTGAATAGCACACAATTACACTAATGAAAATAAAGCAATAAAATTTCTAAAGTTATAATTAATGCATTATATTATTTACTTTGAAAAAAAATGCAATACATTAATTAAAAAATTAAAATAAAATAAAATTGAGAAAGGAGGGTAGTTGAATGATTAAATAACATTTAATTCAAACTATTGAAGTAGTGGTGCATTCATATAATGAATTGGTTTTTAAGGAATCCTTTAATTTAAATAAATATTATTTAAATTTAACCTAATTACCACTGAAAATATGGTTTTTTTTTCTTTCAAATCAATAAATCTGATTTGTTAATTTCAAATATTGGTAAGATAATTATCACATAACATCAGGGTTTTGTTAGTAATAAGCAAGAAAATAAACGAAGGTTACCAGGAATTGTTAATATTATCTTGTTTGAAAATAATGTATGGTTAAGAATTGTAGTTGTAATATCCAAGAAAATAGTTTAAAGATCCACATGCTTGACGTATACATAAAGTAGATGCAATGAGTTGTAGTAAGGGTCAGGTCATGTGCGTGAGGGCTATACGCTGCTGCTTTCAATTTATTTTATTTAGACCTCTGAATTAATAGTTTTAATTTTCAAATTCCTAGTTTATCATTGAATTTAATTTAATTATAAAATTTTAAGCAACCCAACAATGATTACTTATTAGTCTTAGACTTCCCCTAAATTACTTGCACTTTCGCTTTCTTCAAATTAAAATACAAAGCTTTTAGAATAAATTGATAAAGTCGTAGATATGATTAAGCGCAAAAGTCATACTTCTGTATTTTATTTCTTTTTTTTTTTAAAAAATCCTTTGAAAGTTATAAGGCAATACAAATGAATAGTTTATTTATTTATTTATTATTGTTGTTAATAAATAAGAAAAAAAATAAAAAATAGATTTGATTTCATGTTCCAAGGTTTTCATTCTCCAATCATGGCCAAGATCAAGGAGAGATCCAATTCGTGGAGTTGATTCAATAATTTCATTTTTCTGGCCACCCAACCTACCTTCCAATATACGTTTCACAATTAATGTGTACATACCTATTTTTATATGTTATAATATTGTTTAAGGGTACATACCTATTTTTATATGTTATGATATTGTTTAAGAATTATACGTGAATGAGTTTTAACTCAGTTAATATTATTAATAGCGAAGTTAAGGGGTTGGCAGCGATCCTAGTCCACTAAAATAGAAAAAAATTCATTTAAATCTTTTATAATGTATTAAATTTTAAATTAGTAATGATAAAATTGTACTTTGACTCCAAGATATAATAAAAAATTGATTGAATACTTTAAAAATTATAAATACATAAACTATTAAAAATTTAATTGAACCTTTTAAAAATTATAAAGATATAGATTATTGTAAAAATATATAATTTAATTCTACGCCCCCCAAAAAAATATTTCTGACTCTAACTCTGGCACTAGATATTGTTGTTGTTACAATAATAGGGAAGATGTGAGTTCATACACATTTTTCCTTCAATTTTAAGAGTTGGGAAGGGTTAGGGATAGATGTAGACATTCCATAAAGAAAAACCTAAATATTTCATAAGTTCATCTACTATTCACAAATTTGAGATTTAGTCATTGTACTTCTAATTTTTAGAAATTTAGTCTTTATACTTTTTAAATTTCAAAATTTAAGTCCAATTTTTAAAATACAGTTAAATTTGTTGGCATGACATGTTGAAATAAAAAAAAACCCCACTTAATAGTCATATAACTAAATAATAATAATGTTGTATTGAATCTGAATTCAACAGAATAATTTTAACATCGTTAATACGAAAATTTTAAAATTTTAAAAAAATAAAAAGAGACTAAATTTCTAAAAGTAAAAGCATAAAATGCAAAAAAATACATATGCTAATCACAATATATTGTTATTTTATGTTTAAGTTTAAAAGTTAAGATGCAGAAATCATATGGTAATAATGAAAGAGTGATTATGTTAATTATTGAGATAATAGAAGTGTTGTACGTTCACATCAAAGACTCCAAATTTATAAAGATCAAATTTGATAATATCTAAAGTCCATTTGGAGTCATGTCAATGGATCGATTTTGATTTTAAATTAAATAATTTAATTATAGAGTATATTTAATTGGATGGAGATTCGGCTTGCGGCCTAACCCAAGAAATTTTGTGTGTTTAATTATTATTATATTAGACATCAATTTCTTTTGCATTTCCAATAATCACCTCCCTTCCTAATGGTTGTTCAGGTTTCAGTTTCTACTAATCTTATTTCCCAATCAGATGATGCTGGATTTATATTTAATGAGATGAGAGGCACATGATTTAGTGCCACCATTGCTTTTCAAATTTTGGTGCAAATTTTTATAACTAGGAAGCAAGTCAAGTCTCAATTTTCTATAATATTTTTCCTTTTTTCTTTTTTCAAAATCTAAGTACATAGAAACATCTCCAACTATTATTATAAGAGTTGTTCACTTTATATGACAGGATTTCGGCCCCACATATAAGAATAGAGCATATCTTATTATCAATTATTTACCTTTTTAAAAAATACTTAAGATAAAAGAATTAATCATTACTATCAACACCTATATTACGACTTAAAAAAAAATACCGCAACCAATATAATTCTTTAATTTGAATGTGAGGTTTCATAAATATATTGGAAATTGAAGTACAATTAAGGTATTTTATTTGCCACTTTGTTGTGGTGAAAGAAAAAAAGAAAAGAAAAGAAAGATAAAATAAGACGAATATATATATATTTTCTATGATGTTGGTATTATTTTTATGTGATAATTGTATTATATATTTATATGAATTTTGATAGGTATGTATTTTATTTTGTATAAATTTTAACACGTTAATCATTTGTGCTATGTTCATATATATAAATATATTTGTGATGTTTTAGTTATTCTTTTTCATTATTTTGTATTTGTGTCGTATGGTCATATGGAGACATTATTAAAATAATTATATTGTGTTCAAAATTATCAGAATTTTTATAGGGACAAAATTACTAAGATTTAATTCATCATATTCAAGTAAGTCATAATTTTGTATTAAGAATAGTATAATGATTATGGTTAATTATAATTTTTTTTATTTTTTATTTTACAAATTTATTATAAAATATATTTTCAAATCTAATAACATTTCTGCGTGTAGCGAAGGTATGTATCTAGTATTTTAAATTTTAATACTTATCCACATACAAGCTGAATAAATAATGATTGAGTTAACAAATGTTATAAAAAAGCACGAACATTAAGTTAAGAAAATATTACAAGAGAATAAAGATTCAAACCCAAGAGTTTTTATATTTGTTGAGGGGAGGTTATATTTGTTCTAGAAGAGGCCTACAAAGTATCATTTATCGACAGTTAACAGACCGTTCAACAGGTCACTATTGGGCTCAGGGTGTCTATACTTGGTTTTGTCTCTCGACTCCATCGAGAGCCCAAGAGGGTCCAACAAGTGAGCTTCTTGAGAGCTTGAGATGGTGGTGAGTTCATAGGGCGGGAGTGCTTTCACCAACCAAGGAAATGTCAACATTTTCTCTTGGTGGAATTTGAATCCAAGCCCTTATATGGCATATGTGGGTAAGATGCGTACCACATATTCTAAATTGTTATATCTACACCTTGCTTGTCCGCCAAGTCAACCTTATGAGCCCCATCACAACCTCCGTAAGCTAAGGATTTGCGAGAACAAGGTCCTCTAGGAACTCTTTACCTTATGGGCCTACAATAAGGGGAACACAAATTGCAAGTACCACTCCTATAACTCCCTGAAACTTTTTTTGTGTCAGAAGGTGTCGGGTTTCAAAACCCGAGTCATTTTGAAAAGTCAAATCAAGAGGTTTTCTGAGAATGGATCGTGGAATGGTTTCATAATTCATTATTAGCAAGTTAGCATCAATATTCAGTTTAATATTAAATGTGAATAAGAAACTAAAACTTTGGCTTATGAAATAATTTATAAAAGCGGCAAAGTTTGAAGGGTCAATATGTAAAAGTATACAAATTAGATTTAGAGTATAAGAGGGTTTATATTGTTATTTACCTAAGGGTATGAAAGCAAATTTCCTATTAGCTATTTGCCATAGGAGAAAATGGTTTTACTTTTCCATTTTTACGATTTCTTCCATTTTCTCATGAACAAATTCTCTTATCTTCTTTATCTATTCTATTTTCAATTTCCTTTAATATTTGATTTTATCAAATCAATTTTTGAAGGGAAGTCTTATCTTCCTTCAACTATTGGTTCTCATTAAAAAGGCTTTTCATCAACGACAAATTGCACTGAAAACGATTGTATAGTTTCGCTACCATCAAGTTGAATTTCACTTTATGAACTATGAGAGACCTCACTAACTTTATAGTATCATTTGAGTCCTTCAAAGCTCGCTGCTCCATACTGTAATTGTGGGGATCTAGTGTCCTTAGAATAGCAATATCGTCTATATACTTATAATTTTTTGAACAAACTAGTTTAATAAAATTCTATCATTACCATTAATATCTTTTGTATAATGTCATCAATGATTTTTGCACGCACAGAAAATATGAACTCATTGATTATCCAATGTTTAACTAATACTAAGTTGTATTATATAGTTGGATCATAATGTGAGAAGACAACTTATATTAGCAGATAATCTAAATGGTCCATAGTTTAATCAAAATTGAGCAAGTCGATTAAAAGATTATTATGATGTCTATCATGTAACACCCTAAACCCGGCCTAGATGTTATGACCGGATCTGATGCGCCACATCGAAGCGTTCAAAACATTCCGTATTACTTAGTTTGGAAAACTTAGTTGGTGTTGTATAAGACATTTTTAAAAGTAGGTTAAAGTGAATAGAAGCTGTGCACCAGGTAGGAAACCAGGAAAGAGAGGAGGTGAGTCCGTCGGACTGCTTAAGTACCAAGCTCCCTTCGGATCCAATCCTAGACATGCACACCGCCATTGCCACACTCTAACATCTCGTATAATTTTGAGAAAACCGTTTGGTTATGTCCATATTAAGAAAAGGTTGAAAACGTTTGCTTAGCGGAAGTCTTACTTGTATTCGTGTTATTTTGAAATCACTTAGTGTTTTTGAAAATGCGTCCTAGAGCTAATCTATTTCGTTAGTGATCATAGATCAGTTTTATCATAATAGAATTAAATAATAAAGAAACAACCCAAACCATAAAAATAATTAAGCGGCCTTATTACAAAAAAAAACCCAAAACCATAAACGAAAATATGGAAAATCTAGTTCACCAGAAGAAAACGAATTTGCAGAAAACGTGTGGCCACTCCGAATCCCGCCCAGCTCCAAGTCCACCAACTAGGGCTCACCTGCAAGGATAGAAGAAAAAGGGGTGAGTTTGGGAAAACTCAGTGTATACAGAAACCTATCCAAAGCCCAAATCAGCTCGAGCCCATTAGGTCTAAGCCCTATTTAGATAACAGTACACAGTGGACCGAAGCCCTTTTTAGAATACAGTAGCAAGGCCTTAGCCCCTTTTTACATAACAGTGTGGCCCATAGGCCCAGTTCAGTAACATAGGTAACAATAGTAGTAATGCATGCAAACCCATCTAGGGAGACTACTCAACCCACCAACCGTTACACTGCCCCCGTACCAGCCCTACACTCCATGTGGGGAATATCTCAACCCACTCAGCCCTACACTCCACAGTTGCAGCAACGCTGCTCAAATATCAGTAAGTTGAGGCAAAGCCTCTAGTACGTGGATGAACCACTTTCAATACTTCCTCCATCAATACCCCAATCCCATGCAACAGATATTAATAAAAGCATATCATGTAAAATACAGTATTAATCAATCATGCAGTTTAGCCAATTTAAACCCTAGGGGTATATCGGTAATTTTACTTTTTAGGGGTAATTTTCGTAACTTAGCAACTACACAAGCTACTTCAGTAATTTTCAACAGTTTTATGCAGTTTGGTTCCACCATCTAACTAACAGGCTAATTTGCCCATCTCTTACCCATATTGGTCCGTAAGCCCATTGGGCCCAGTTTTGGCCCATCGAGGCCCTCTTTTTCCGAAGTACGTTAAGACGTCACACAAACTTACTTACCACCTTGCGGTGCTAGATCTAACATTTACTCTACGTCTTGAGAGCATTCGCATACTCACAAGCCCATGAAATGCCGGAATTTCGGCATTTCGACTTTTGCCGAATTGAACTAAGAAAGGGTGTTCGGTACACACCTGATTCGCGACGACTGCTACTGAGATCTCTTCCGATGTCCTACAATTGATTAGCACAGTTCTTATTTACAAACCATAATCACTAAACCCACAACCTACTTATCCATGATCAAACCATGTCCCTAAAAGCCTTCGAAACCTTACCTTTTTGCCAAAATCGATAGCTAGCTCCGAATCCGATTGCTCCAACAACCCACACCTTCAATCCAACACTTAAGAAGACACTAATCATTGATAGAAAACGTCAGTTAAAAACCCTTAGAGCCACATGCCCAAATCGACAGCCTCCCTAGATTTTAGGGACTTCGGCTTTTCCTAACTTTGTAAAATAGGACCAGATCTGGGATGATGAACACTTACCCCTTACTCCTTTTTGATCTCCATGCAATCTGGTGCAGATTTATCTTTCAAATGATGGTATAACTCGACTCCCGGAGTTTTGAAGTTTCGGCTATAATCCCCCAAATTTATAGTTTTTCGGCTTTTGGGTGATGAAGGAGATGACAATATGAAACTATAACCTGGATGTAGAATTGTCGACAGGTCTCTAGAGTTTAGAAAGAATAATCGTTGATTAATGGAAACACAATGTTAAAGGGTTTGGCTTTGAAGAAATTGGTACCAGTAATGTGTGTTCAAGATTTCGGCTTTTATGGATTCGACAAAAGTATTGATGAACAGCAGAATTGATGAATGGTTTTGAAGAAGAAAAATAGAAAAAGAAGAATAGGGAAAGTGGTAGTTTAGGCTAGAGAGGAAAAAGAGAGAAAAGAAAAACCTTGTGATGTCAGAGCAGAAGAGAACGACACCCCCAATACCCTAGGTGCCGAAATACTAACCTCAAACCCTCTGCCGATTTTCCCCTCTTCAATTCCCAAAATTCGGCCAACTCCTAGCCTCTCTCCCAATCCCTTAAATCTCTCCCCTTATCCCTCCTTAATCCAAGCGTTTAGACTGATTCAAACTCTCCTCTAGCAGAATCCACCTGGACTCCAACACTTACCCCTCCAGCACTTAAAAATAAATGCATCTATTTGTCAACACAGGGAATCGATCCCATGCTTTCCCCAATGCTCCACACGCTACCTTTTTAGGAGCCTAGTGGCGTCACCCTTGCCACTCTACTAAGGCTCTTTTTGTGATGCAATTTACCCATAACTCTATACAAGGGCCACCTAGCCAGAACCCCTAACTCCTAAGTCCAAAATTCAAAAATTCAACCGGGTTTTGGCCAACACATGGGCCTTCTATAAGCCCATTTACCTACTCAAAATATTAATTTCACATTCAAATACAAAATTTTAAAATCTTTACAAAATATTGAAAACCGCGAATAAATCCGAAAATCAGGATGTTACATATCAAGTCCAATTAGGGACATACCTTATCTTGGGTATCAAAGTGGATCACCCTTAGAAGATAGAGACTTAGATGTTACTATCTAAACTGACAATATATTGGGCAGGGTTTAAGTAGAATAAATCCAAGATCCATTTATGGAATTATTCACTTGTGATGTTCATAATGTGGCTTACCTCAATCTTGAGTAAGTGACATACTATATGTATGTGACTCATATGTTTTGATGTATTAAACGCTTGAGTTCAATTGGTAATAAAGCTGGAAGCTGGTAAATTGGGTATACTTGCATGACAAGCTTCACTTATAGTAATGGAATTTATAGCCTAATAAAGGGTAAATGATATCCTTTCATCGGCATTACATGATAGATTGAAAAATAACGTGGCCACGAATCATTTGTCTTAAGACGAATGATTTAAGCAATATGTGTTAGTAATTGACTTTTTCATGAAGGAAGATGTAATGTGTAGCATGAGATAAAATAGGATCATATTGGGAGAACCAATTATATCCCAAAAAGATTAAGGGTGTCCTATGAAGACAAGACACATATGAAAAGGTCATTGAACGAACACTTGATAAGTAGCTTTCGTAACGGTATATAATAGAGAGAGTGCAATCATGATACTTTAGTGGAATGACTCCATCACTAAATCAGAAGTTGGTGCTAGTAGATTCAACAGAGGAAGAGTTTATTCTTATTAAGCAAGTACCAACTAAGGACCTAGAAGTTACTACCTACAATGTGGGATCCAAATTAGCCATAGGATTGTTAAGGGGAATATCATAACTAATAGTGCATTCTTTAGAAAAAAAATTTTGCAAATAAAGGCAAACAACTTATTAAACAATCTAAAATGAAAAAAAAAAATGAAAAGACAAAAAATCATAACTAGAATTAGAGCTCTTAGAGCCCATATCTTGAGAGTTACTCAATCTTGTAAACCTCAAGGATTATAACCACCTCAAATGAGGAACACTAAGGGGAACCTTTTTCTCATCAGAGTTAATCTCTATGACAATTAGAAAAAGTGTTCTCTATAGTGTCTCAACTATGAGATTAATAACTTGATGAATGTTACCATCGACTTTATATTAGCACTAACAAATATGTTAGGTTATGCTTGAAAAGCTTCTATACTAAATAACTATAAACCCTCCCCTGTCAACTCTTTCAACAACACTGATAGGCTTTGATGAGCTCGTGACATTAACATCAGTAGTACTTGGAAGAAGGGGCAAGCTTGCAACAGCTTGAACCCGATATACGACCATTTATGCTCTAGACAACTAGTGTAATAATGTAGAAAGTTGTTAAGTTCTTGCACCAAACCTAAAAGAATCCTCCTAAGGAAATTATCTTGCTTGGGATGATTTGGTCATATGCTTGTACGAGGTAAATTTGTATCCTCCTTGGTGAACTCTCATTCCAAATCATCATCCTTATAACAATTAAAACATGTTCTCTAAGCAATAGAGGAAATGTTCCTCACAATAATTAGCCTCTCTGACTCTCGGGAAGGGGGAAGCAACCCAACCACAATTTGTTGACTACTTTACTACAAACTCCTCAGTGTAAAAGGGGCCTCGCAACACAAGTATTACTTATGAGTAAATTCCACCTTATAGGAAACGAGAATTCCCTAGCAAGCTAGTGATGAATAAGAATATATTTATTTTTTCTGAGCTAAATATTACTCACTAAGTTATTCAACATATGTTTCATAGTGATGCCCCTTTTTATTTTGCCTATTTGTAAGGTACATAATCCCTTGCATGAATTGATCCTCCTTTAGATCCACAAGGGTTAGCTGGAACAAGTTTTTGAAAGCTGTCAAATGTGAAGGCTCCCTACGAGTAATAATCTAAAAAAGAAAAGCCATAGGTTTCACCATGACATTTTCTTGAGTTGCTTAGGTGCCACACAATAAGTATGCAATGTTGAAAAAAATCGGTTTAAAAAATGGTTTTTTGTCACAACAAAAAATTAAAATTTTGCAAATTGAGGCGGTTTGTGATATTTATAGCAATAAAATTTTCCTTAAAAGTACTTGTGGTTTGTGCGAGACAGATCCTAGACGTTCTCGAATTTCAACTAAATAACCTTCTCTGTTATTCTCATACTACGAATTGCTTTGAGTGTGGGCTCAAACATTTACAAATCAAACACAAAACTAAAAATAATTTTCTTACTTTCAGTAGAAAAGTATATCACTCTCTATAGAAAATAGGTAGAATTGCTATTCTCGAAAAACATAATTTATACTTAGAAAATAAATTCTCACTATTTTTGGCAAGAGAACAATATCTCAAAGTTGTGTATCACTTGTGTATATCCTTACCAGTGCAATCTATTTATAGGGAGAGATTGATGAATCTTGGTTGAATTGATATAATACAAATAATATTTATCTAATAGAAAAAAAAGTCCCCTAGTTTTAGTAGGAGAGATGGGTGACTAACCCTAGTTAATTATACTAGGTTTGTCACTCGTCATATGTTGGAAAAAGTTCAATTTGAAAACAGTTTTCTTGTACAGCAAAAAATTAAAATTTTGAAAATCAACCTGGTTTGTGATATTTACAACAATAAACCATAACTGAATTCATACATGTGTTTTCGGCTTAATGGACGTTCATTGTTCCTGAATTTCAACCAAACGATCTTCTATTCTATTCTTGTACCATGAACTATTTCAAGTGTGGGACCGAACCAATTGAATTGAAACACAGAACTAGAAAAAGTTTTCTCTTCTTTTTAAGGTGAAAACGAAAATTCTCTCTTTTTGATAAAAACAGGTAGAATTTTTATATCGGAAAAATATATATAATAGTTGAGAATAAATTCTCTTTATTTTTGGGCAAAATAACAATCTCTCAAATTTTGTGTGAATAGCTTTACCGGTGCCATCTATTTATAGGAAGAGAAGGTAGAACTTTTGTAGAATTGTAGAAGTTTATTCTCACTAGAAAAATAATATTATAGTTTATCTAGGATATAGGGGGCGGAAAACCTAGTTAATAATACTAGGGTTTTTCTGTTCCACCACCTTACATGAGGGGTTTTGGGCCTCTCTTACATTGGGTCCACTTATGAGTACTTCCTAAGCCTTTTTGACTTTTCTCACACCAATTTTATCCCAATAAAATTTTGACAATTTTATCCCTGGAAAATTTCGAGAAAATTCATTCAATATGTCACAACTCAACATGTTCACTATGACCGAAATATTTTTTTTCATTTTTAGGCTTCAAAATAGTCTAAAAACATAAACTCATTCTTTTATCATTTTTTAATTAATCCTATATAGAGTTGCAAGTTTTAATTTTCATTTTCATTTTCATTTTTGGAATCCTATTCATTTTCATTTTCTTTTTTGGAAACCTACATTCATTTCCAAATGATTCCATTTCTCCATTTTGGAGAAAAATATAATCATTCCTGAATGTTTCTCATTTCTTTTTTTTTTCTATTCATTTCGTTCATTTCTATTCAAACATGTAATTCATTTCTGGTTTTAACGAGCTAACGTAAAGACCGATTGGACATATATAGTTGAAGCTCAAATGATTTATAATTAAGTTTTGGCTTTTCTCTTATTAATTATAAACTCATTTAGTCACGAAGTCATTCCAATAAAATATCGGGATTGAGCTCTCCCCAACGGCATACCATTACGAAAGCAACTATTTAGTACCCGTCCAATGACCTTCTCATTAGTGTGTTACCCTCATAGGATATCATTGATCTCTTTGGGATAATATCCGTTCTCTCAATAAGATCCTATTTTATCTTATGGTAACCATTACACCTTCTTTCATGAAAAGTCAATTACTATCAAATAATGATCAAGTCAACCATCACAAAGATGGACAACTTGTGGCCACGTTTACTTTTCATCAACCATGTAATGCCTATGAGAGAATATCATTTACCCATGTTTTGGACTATGAATTTCACTTTTGTGAATGACGTTACATATTGCAGAAGTCGTACATCCAACGCACCATCTTTCGTTTCCTTATCTATTTGAACTTAAGCTTTTACTTATATCAAAACGTATGAGTCACACATACATAGTTTGTCATCCACCGAGGATTTAAGTATGCCACACTATGAACATCACAAGTGAATAAATCCATAAACGGATTTAGGATCTATTTTTCTTGGGTCCTATCCGATGTGCTGTCAATCCAATTACTAACATCTATATCTCTATCTTCTGGGAGTCATCTACTTCGATGCCTAAGACAAGACATCTCCCCAATTGGACTTGATAGACGACATATTAGTCTTTCAATTGGTTTGCTCATTTTTTATTAAACTAAGGACATGTTTAGGTTTGTCTACTAATACAAGTTGTCTTTTTGTACTACAATCTGACTGTGTAATACCACTTAGAGCATGTTTGGTTGGATTCCATTCTGTCACTATTTCGCACGCTACAGTAATAGAGAATTTGGTTCACCGTTTAAGTGATTCCACAGAATTTCTATTGCACCTTAATTCCCTCAACTCTTGTAATAGGAATTCAGGGGTTAGGGGTCTGAATGCCTATTCAAAACCACACCCGTAATAACATTTTTACTTTATTGGACCAAAATAGCCTGCCTCTTTTCTTCATCGTTTTCACTCCAGATTTCTTTCTCAACATTTATCCCCAAAGTGAACCCTAGAAATTAGCTCCTTAATCGATGACAAATCAAGCATCCATTCGCCCTTCATCTTCATCTTCTTTCTAGTTGAACCTCCTTATTTACAGTAAGTGCCTTTAATTCTTTTTTTATCTGATTTTTTTATTTAAAGTTCTTTCACTTCTTTCAACTTTTCTTTTCCCCCCTTTAATCCTATTTTGGATGCTTGTATACATTTGTTAAGAGGTTATTGGTGTGCTAATGAATTAAAGAAACAAGCTGTTAAGACAATGATGGTTTTGTTGTAAAAGGAGATACAAAAGCATGTGGTTACTACCTCCGGTGCTGTCATTTTGTAATAACCTAAAAAATTTGCAGCTTGTAATCTAAATTGTGATCTAGTCGAAGGTTCATTGGTTTTTCTTGGTATTGCTTGTGTAAATTCCTTTATAAATTGGTAGCATGTAGAACAGAAACGCCATGGAGGGCGAGAGTTCTCTGCTCAATATTTTGAGACTTTTTCTATCTCGATTTTTTTTAAGTTTTTGTAAATTTGATTTAGAGGTTTTTTTAAAGGTTATTGTTTCTGATTGTTTTCTTCAATTTCGTTGTTTGATTTTAGGTGCTTAGTTTTTTAGCTAATGAGGGGCTTGTCTATTGCTTTATCTTTGGTGGTCTGCTCTCATGCTTCACTTATATTTGTCATTTGTATAATTTTTGGGCTTTTTGGCTCAAGTAAAAAATGTTTTCAGAGTTGATTAAAATGGTTTTTTTGACTTTTGATTACAGGGAAATCCCATGCTCTTCACAAGAGGGTTGAGCAACTTTGCACTCGAGCCATCAGTGGGCTGAATTGAAAAGGAAATCAAAGGTATTTGTTTTTAAGTTTTAACGCTATGTAACTTTCCAATCTATGCACATTAGATGGCCTCTACTGTTTTCCATGAGAGCATCGATCCAAGTAATTAACAAAAAAGTAGTTTAAATTAACAACAATTAGTTTTTTCAGTCTAGAGAGCATGTATATATATATGTTTAATGACTAATGATACATTGTTTACGTTAAGATTCTACCACTTAGTAGTTGAATCTACTTTTCAGCTGGCATTTCTTTTTTACTTCCAATGATGCAAAGTCTTTAGGAATTGCTTTGATGCGATCCGCTTGTGGTGCATCTGGGCAGTTAATGGTGTAGATCCAATGATAAATTTGTTGTTTGGTAGCTTGATCATTCTATTTTCTTGCAATAGAATATAATAATTTATTCTTCCGATTCTTATAGATCCAAATTGGGGTATCTTTTTCTAGGAGTTCCTTAAGCTCTTTACTGATTTGATTTAATCGTTGGACACGCTTCTCTCTGAGGATGTCTGATAATTTTTCTTTTTTAATTTCTGGCAATGCTTTTGCTTTGTCATTAATAGTGTAATTCAGAGTGATGTTTATCTTTACCACTTGAATAGGTCCCTTGACATGATCCTTTTGAATATCTGCCATAGCTGTTGTAACATTTACAAAACAAATTTTTGTTTTTGTAATGTTAATATAATTCTTTACATATTTATATAAGTTAAAATTTGGTTCAGCAAAATTTGGTACAAATATATTCTCTAGATGAATTAGGGTATTTAAATTTTAAAACACTACCATATCCTTCTAGATTGACATCTATTTCTATAATCCAAGTATATTGTTTATTCTCATCTGGGAAGTTTAGTTTTATTTTTCCATGTTTTTCACAATGTTTTTAAAATCTTTTAGTATTTCAACATCTTTTTCATTCCATGAATGTTCTAAATCTTTCTTAATCTTTTTCTGTAGTTCAATCAATTTTTAGCTAATCTAGGGACATAATCTCTTAATTGATTTACTAATTCTAAAAAGCTTTGAACTTTCTTTTTAGTGTCTAAATTTGTATCAAATTTAATATTTTTTTCCATAATAAATGTTTGCATTTTAATTTCTTGTTTATCAATAGTTATTCCTAAGAAATCAATCTGGGGTTCTACTTTAGTTTTTGATAATGCTAATCCTGAATTGAAAGCAATATCACTAAATAAATCTAAATGTTTGTAATGTTCTTCTAATGTTTTTGGGAATATAAGGATGTCATTTATATAAACGAGAATGAAATCATTATAGTCTCTGAATATTTTATCCATAAAAGCTTGAAATATTCTTGGAGTGTTTTTATAACCAAAAGGTAAAACATTCCATTGATAAAAGCCATTTGGGACACTGAAAACTGTTATAATTTTACTGGATTCTTCAATTTTAAGGTGACGAAATCCTGATTTACAATCTATTTGATAACAATAATTAATAATGAAGTTTTAATTTAGTTGATATTATTGTAATAATAAAAAATATTAATTCGAATACTTTTGATGTATTTTTATTTAAAGATGGATGATTAAATAGTAATAATAGAAATGGTATAAAAAACAATAATGTAAAAAGACTAGTAAATAGTAATTATAAAAAAAGTTGAGGGAGGGTTGGGAAAATAATTGAAATACAAACAACACAAAAACGGATAAAAAAATAAAACAAGCGCATTGTAGGATAAAGTCGTGAATTTATTTAGTATTTTTTTTAAAGATTCTTAATATGTATTGTTCATTTTTCTTAATATGTATTTTGTTTAAAGATTCTAAAGAGACCCTTATATTTAGTTGTAATTTCTATTTTGTGCTTTGTAAAGATTCTTAATATCTATTGTTCATTTTTCTTTGACAGTTTGTTATTGCTTCCTCTTCTTTTTTGGCTTGTTTAATTGCTTGCTCCACCCAGAGTTAAGCATCTTGTATTCACTGAATCGCCGTAAGTTCTTTCGCAATTAAATTCTTTGATTTTTTTTCTATTATTGAAATTATTATTGGAGAAATGTGACCCTTTTACTACGATTTGAAGATATGTAACACTTTAATATCTTGCAGTAATGGCTCGTCTGCCTTTAATAGTACAAAGTGAGAGGCGTAAAAGAATTGGTCTTGCTATGACAATATGGTTGCAAATGTGTATAGTTGCAAGTTGGTTCTTAGTAACATTGGGTGCTATCCATAGCCTACATACTTATAGACCAAGGATTAGATCTTATATTTTAGATTTTTATGCAAAACGAGATTATGTGAAAAGACTTGTATATGCTAGTGACGAGACCTGTATTGAACAAGTTAGGATAAATAGAATTACCATTTTTAAAATATGTGAGATGTTACAAACTTTAGGGGGATTGAAGTCGTCAAGGAACATACTTGTTGATGAGCAAGTGGCAACGTTTTTACATATCATTTCTCATCACCTTAAAAATTGAGTTATCAAGCATCACTTTAATAGGTCCGGGGAAACCGTTAGCAGATCATTTCACAATGTTTTAAATGCTGTCATACGCTTACAAGATATGTTATTTAAAAAGGCAGAGCCAATTATAGCTAATTCTATAGACCCAAGATGGAAATGGTTCAAGGTATTGGAGTGAATTCTATATATAGCTCGTACATAATTTAGTTGATTTAGATTTAAATATAGTATCCTAACCTAAGGTTTTATACATGTGATGTAGAATTGCTTAGGTGCTTTAGATGGAACCCACATCAAGATTAGGGTTCCAACAGTTGATAAACCTAGATATCGAACGTGAAAAGGTGACATAGCAACAAATATGTTAGGTGTTTGTACACCTAATATGCATTTTGTTTATGTTCTTCTTGGTTGGGAAGGTTCTATTGCTGATGGACGGGTTCTTCGAGATGCCATTAGTAGGAGACATTGACTAAAAGTTCCTCATGGTAAAAAGAAAAATTAGGGGAATTTGAATTAATTTTTAAGATCATACTTTTTTAGGAAATTAACCATGATAACTAGTTTCTTTTTATAGGTTGTTATTATCTAGTTGATGCTGGATACACAAATTGTGAGGGATTTCTTGCATCTTTTAGAGGACAAAGATATCATTTGAATGAGTGGTGTCAGGGTTACCAGCCAAGTACTCCGGAAGGATTTTTCAATACGAAACATGCTTTAGCGCATAATGCTATTGAAAGATGCTTTGGGTTATTAAAACCTAGATGGGGAATATTTAGGAGTCCATCATTCTATCCTGTGAGGGTGCACAATAGAATCATTATTGCATGTTGTTTGCTCCATAATTTTATTCAAACCTATATGAGTCTTGATCCTATTGAAGTGGAGTTGGAAGAAGGATTACCTAGTAATGTGATAGATGACGATGAACCAAATATCATAAATATTCACCCATCGGATGCATGGGCTACTTAGAGGATGGAACTAGCCAACCAAATGTTCGATGAATGGCAAGCATCTAGAAATTAGTTAGGTTTAGGGTAAAAGTAAAAGTTCATTTGTTTATGTTACTTCATGTATCTAGTTTATGAAACTTTGGTGGTGTTTGAATTGTTTTTTTTTTGTATTGTACTAGACTTGTTGAATTATAATTTATTTTCTTTTGATTCACCATGTGTTATAATTTTATAAAGTGTTGACCTTTTGATTCATAATATTGAACTTAATTTTAATTTGCGTTTTTTCTTAAGATAGTTATGTTAGGTTTTTCACAATCAAGTGTTTCTTCCCAAAATTCTCGAGGAACCAAAAGGAAATGGGTTCCAGAAGAAGATGCTGCGTTGGTTGCTTGCATGGTCGACTTGCACAATGTTGGAACCTTTAATGCAAATACGGGATTCAAAGCCAGTTATTTAAATGAGTTGGAAAAAATGTTAGAAAAAGTTTTACTCTATGCCATGTTGAAGGCTAAACCTAATCTTGAATCGAGGATTAGGACATTGAAAATGGATTGGTCAATCATTTATGATATGCTTAGTGGAAAAAACAATAGTGGTTTTGGTTGGGATGAGCATAGGTAGCTTGTTGTTGCTGAAGATGCAATGTGGAACTCATATATAAATGTAAGAATTATTTCAAGTCTTTATTATCTTATTTTGACTAAACTTATATCTAATATGAATTCCTCATTTTTATAGAGTCATAAAGAAAGATGCTCAATTCAAACATCGTAGTTTCCCTTATTATGACCAACTTACTGCCATCTACGCAAAAGATCGAGCCACTGGGAAAGATGCTCAAACAGTCGCTGATATTATTGAAGAAATAGATGTTAAGGATTTAGCTACTACAAATACTCATGAAGAAAAAAAACAATTTCCATGGATGCGAAGCTAATGTTTCTTTGGATGACATGGATCTTTCAGCTACACAACCGTAACCAGCTAGAAACCAAGGTGATTCCACATTTTCAAAGAAGAAAAAAAAGATTTCTGATGCAAGTGATTTTTCTACTTCATTTAATGATGCTGCCACTTTATTGGTGGAAAACATTAGGACCGTTGGCCTTGAAATCAGTAAGAGTATTGCCTCCGAAGTGCTAATTCAACAAATGTCAGAAATGACCATTCAAGAAAGTGCTCTAAAATTATATCCAACATTATGTGAAGTAGAAGGTTTAACTGAGGATGAGTGCTATCGCGCATTGAGCAAAATTCCAGATCATCCGACGCAAATGCTTATTTTCTTTAGTTTAACTTCTTTTGTGCAATTGGAATGGATCAGAAGATTTCTTGCTGACCATTAAAAATCATGGTTGTGTTGATGATATTTTGGTAACTTTTTGTGTTTGTAATATTTGGATGGTATAATGACATGATAGAATGTCATTACAATGTTGTAACTTTTTGATGTTGTAAAATTTTATAACATATGGATTATGACATATAATTTTCAAGTTATTTATTACTTCTAATATTTTGTTTTTTATTGTAGAATAATTAAACTATTTGTTTCACTAATGATATTTTAGCACATTAAATATGTATTGTAGTTTAAAAATAATAAAGTAGATTATATATTATTTTTATAGTATTATATATTATTATTTTTTAATTCATATAATAATTATATTAAGAATGTTATTAAATTTTATTTTATTTTATTAAATTATATTTAATAATAATTATGTTAAAATATGGTTTAATTATTTATTATTTTTTAATAAAATATATTTAAAAATAATTTTATTAAAATTTAATAACAATAACAATAATCATCGACCTAAAAAAATTTCTACTAATGGTACTTTGGTCATTTAAGTCTTTTTCCTTATACTATTACAACATCTATTCCATTCAACCAAACATAAGAATTCTATTACAGTTCTATTCCATTCCATTCAACCAAACAATTGAATTACTGATTACAGCTCTATTCCATTACAGTGCTATTACATTATAATGAACCAAATGTACCCTTAGTATTAGTAAAACATTCAGACTGTAACAATCCGTTTTCAGTGAAATCAGAATAGTGATTTCGGGATCACAAATTCGAGCCCGTAAGGAAAATTATTTTAATATTACTTCATGGTCTGCATTATGAGAGGAATTTCATATAAAAATTTCATAAAGAAAATTTTACTGATTACATGTCTAATTTGATAAAGGACCAAATTGCATAAAATGTAGAAGTTGAGTTCTAGAAGCGATAGGTATCAAATAGCTATGGAATTCAAAATTTGAGGTCCTTATATGGCAAATAGACCATTAAGAAGAGTTAGTAGATAAGTATGATGATTCATCCATAGAAAATTAATTAAAGAAAAGGACTAAATTAGAAAGTAAAATAATAAAAGATGATAAATGATGAAATAATGAAAATATCATCATATTATCATCTTTCCCAAATGAAAATCCATGGAAACCCTAGCTATGGGTATTGAGTTCTAGCAATCTTATTTTACTTAATTAGGTATGTTTTCTTGTCTCGTTTTTAGTAATTTATATATTTTCGAGATCGTAATAGCTTAATTTAGATATCTTGGGGATTAAGTTGCAAAGTTATCAAAGTAATAGGGTTTTCCATGGATGAGTATGTATGAATTATGAAATTTATTGTAGAAAATGAAAGGTTGTTGATAGATAAAAAACTTTTGTAAAGTGAATTTTGATGAAATTGTGATTTAGGGACTAAATTGTAAAGATGTAAAATTCATTGAAAAATTCTAAATTTTATGAAATACATGGGCAATTAATGTTACATGTAAAAATCGATTAGGCTTGTAATAAGGGTTAGATTGCATGAATTCCATTTTTCGAGCTTAAGGATAAAATCTTAATTAAATAAAAGTATAGGGGCAAAATAATAATTTTGTCTAAGACATGGATTGGATTGGATTGAACATAAATTGTATTAAATTGAGTTAAATTTACTCGTATAGATCCGAATAGAAAAAATACGGAATTAGTTCGAGGAAAAGAGAAAGTGTCGGACTACTAGACAACAAATCAACAAACACTTGTTAATGTAAGTTCGTGTAACTAAATTGTGTATATCTATATGTTTGAAACTAATGTTGTATATGTGAATTGTATAAATGCCATATATATATGAAATTTATCATATATTCGATAATGTTTGATAAATAATAAGTCCTATTTGGATAAATGAGATTAAATGGATACAAAGTTCCCGAATCGATTGTGGTCCTGCATATGTTGCGGACACACCATAACTCGAAAGAGCGTCCTGTTATTAACCCTCTCGAGCTTCTCATTATATGATTCCTATGGGCTTCCTGTTAATAGCTCTTCGGAGCATCCTGATCTATTGTGATCCTGCATGTGTTGTAGGCACACTACAGCTCTTATGAGCGTCCCAATATATGGCTCTTCGTGAGCTTCCCAATCAAAAGCTCTTTGTGAGCTTTCTGATTAATGGCTCTCCGGAGCTTCCTGATATCGCTCACTTGAACTTCCTGATATATTGCTATCCGGAGCTTCTTGATTAATAGCACTTCTGAGGTACCCGTTATTGGCTCGCATGAGCTTTCTGGTTATGGCTTTTATGAGCTTTCCGTTATATAGTCCAGATAAGCTTCACGTTATATATCTCACATGAGCTTCCTATTATATCACTTGAGAGAGGGCTTTCCGATTATGTGCTATTAGGAGCACTCCCGAATATGAATTGATGGATTACAGTTTGTACACTTCAAGTGTACTACTTGTGTATCCATCGACATTTCTAATAAATTCAATGGGAAAAGTTTTCGACATGGGATAATCTGAATTTGAGATAAAATATTATGGAAATTTATATGTTATATGAATATATGATGTGGAAAACATATGTACATGAAAATTTGTTACATGATGAGCTCATCCTTGTTTCTTGACATTCACGTGAATTACATGACTAACATGTTTCTTGATATTATATGTGTTTAGGCAAATTGCCAAATTTCTTTGGATGAATTTTGCATGCTTACTTTAAATGTAAATGAATGGTAAGTTAATTTTCCATTATACGAACTTACTAAGCATAATATGCTTACCCTGTATTATTTTTCCTATTTTATAGTAATTCGGAAGCTCGAAGTGGTTGGTAGCTAGTCGGAGCATCATCACACTATCCTTCGGCTCATTTCGGTATATGTAAAGAACTAGATTTTGGTATAATGGCATGTAAAGGTGCAAATGAGTCATTGATGAAAAATATGTATTTTGGTTATAAACAGCCATTGGAATTGTTTGATTTGGACATACTTTTGTTATTATATATATGTGTGGCTTCTTCATGTTTGTTGTGTTTGATGTGATTGAGTAATGGATAAGTTATAGGCATATTGATATATGAGATGAGATAGTATAGTTTGGCATAAATAAGCAAATAGATGTTTTGATTAATGTGATAAATTTTAATGTTGAGAAATGAGGTATATGACATGATTATGACTTGGTTTTGGTTTAGTTTAAATGTCTGGATTGGTTATTGAATGTGTTAAAATATTAATGTAGGTGGAAGACCAAATGGATGAGAAATATGGCTTAGAAATGACCTTATTTCATCCACACCGGCAGAGACACAGGCATGTGTCTCAACCTTGCGTGACACATGGCCTAACACATGGGCGTGTGTCTTAGCACTGTGTCCCCTGCTTCTTAAAAATTTTAAAATAGAATGCTCAAAATTTTTCACACGGCCAGGCACACGGGCATGTGGCTTGGCCGTGTGACCCCTGCATCTATTTAATGCAAATTTCCATATTTAGACGGCCTGACACACGAGCATGTGACTTGGCCGTGTGACCTAAGTCAGAAAGTTACACGGGTATGGACACGGGCTAAGACACAGCTGCGTGCCCTACTTTGAATACCCATACGGCCTGAGGCACGGACGTGTCTCTTGACCGTGTGAGCCACACGGCCTAACCACACGGGCGTGTGTCCCCTACACTAATGGAAAATTTTAAAGTTTTGCGAAAAATTCTTTGAGTACCCGGTTTAGTCCTGACCTATTTCTAATGTATGTTTTCAGCCTTGAAGCTTAAATAAGTGATAATATGAATGTATATGATTGGTTTCAAATATTATTGAAAAATGATATTAAATGTCTATTTCTGATCTGTAAATTTTGGTAATGCTCCGTAACCATATTCCGGCTATAGATATGGGTTAAGGGTGTTACATAGACAACCAATGAGCAACATTTGCTTCTATGTTGCTTTGTGTGCAAAAATCATTGAGGACAATTATACAAAGTATAATAATGTAATCAATGAATTTGTTTCATTAACCAATCTGTTCGGAACAATTACAAGTGTATATTTATGAAAATACTACACTTAGGGCAACCGATCCAACATCATACATATTATGAGGGATTTTGGGCCTTTCCTGTATTGAGTCCAATTATACGTGCTTCTTGGAATTTTAATCTAGCACTTTATAATTTAATCCAACCCATATATGTTTTTCTATTCCCCAAAATAAATATTATTTATCAAATTAATTTTCCAGTTAAACAATTTTCTTAACCCAATTCTAATTCCATTAAAGTCATAGTAACTGTACCGTAAAAGAATCTATTAGAAAATATATCTAATTTCCATATTCAGCGTATTCATAATGATCAATTAATTTAATTCAATTTTCAAATTTCAATTATTAAATAATAATTCAAAAAACTTAAATTAATTCTCAGGTCATTTCCATACTTAGTGAGAAACAACATTCATTTCTGAATGTAACAAATTTCTTTAACTTTACCATTTTTGTTCATTTGATTCTAAATGTAATTCATTTCCAATTTCAACGAGCTAGCGGAAGGATTGATTAGACATATGTAATTAGGGCTCAAATGATTTATAATTAAGTTTCATCTTTTCACCTATTAATTATAAACTCATTTTTGTCACGAAGTCATTACACTATAGTATTGTGACTAAGCTTTCCCCAATTACATACCATTACGAAAGCTACTCAATCAATGCTCGTCCAATGACCTTGTTATAAGTGTGTTACCCTTATAGGATATTATTAATCTCTTTTAGATAAACCTGCTCTCCCAATATGATCCTATTTTATCTCATGGTAACTATTACATCTTTCTTCATAAAAAGTTAATCACTATCAAATAGTGATCAAGTCATCCATCACAAAGACGGATAGTTCGTGGCCACGTGTACTTTTCATCAACCATGTAATACCTATGAGAGGATATCATTTACCCATGTTTTGGGTTATAAATTCCACTGTTGTGAATCACATTACTGTTCAGAAATGTGCCCATATTGTAGTAAACATGTAACTATTTTCTATTTATTTGAACGATGGATAAATAAATAAAGTTAATTTCACATTTCACTATTATATATTTTGTATTTAAGTCTTTTATATTTTACATACATAGCAAAATTGTGATAAGAAAATATTAGCTCATTGATTGTCTAAGTTCAAATTGAAGATAAGTAGCGTTGTAAGAAAGTTTACATTGCAAAAAAGACAACTTACTTCAGTAGATAATCTAAATAAGTCAGTAATCCTATAAAAGAATCGAAGTGAGCATTTGATTCAAATACTGAGAAGGATTATTATGTCGTACACAATTCCAATTGGGGAGATGACTAGACATGACTATTAGAGCAGTTGACTCCACGAGAAGAGACATATATGGTATTCATTGGTAGAATGGTACATTGGACTGGACCCAAGATGAATTAATTTTAAATCCATTTGTGAATTAATTCACTTGTGACGTCCATGGTATGAATTACCTAAATATTGAGTTAGCCACTGGCCATGCGTATTCAACTCATGTGTTTTGATATAAGTGGATGCTTATGTTCTAAAGATGATTAAGCCCATAGTCGATATGTTGGGTAGATGACTTGTGTATGGCATGACTTTACTAGCAACAGTGGAATTCATAGCTAAATTAAAGAGTTAATGATATCCTCTTATTGGTATTGTGTGGATTGATAAATATGAAACATAGCCACGAGTTGCTTGTTCTCGAACGAGGAATTTATCACAGTCATTTGTTGATAGTGATCATATTAATCATTAAGAAGACACAATGTTGACAATAAGATAAAATAGGATTATATTGAGTAAATGGATTTAACTCAAAGGAATAAATGATATCATATAAGGGTAACACACAAATGACGAGGTCATTAGACAAAACAGTTGGATGAATTTTTTTTGTAAAGAGTATACAATAAGGAGTTTTTAATCATGGTTGTAACACCCCTAACTTGTATCCGTTGCCGGAACAGAGTTACAGAGTATTATCGAGGATAACTAAATATGTATAATCAATTCAAGACAAATTTACCATTCATAAATGAAAACATTCAAACCGTCCCTTAAATGGACCCTCGAGACCCAATATGAACATTAGAATCGAGTCAAGACTTATTCGGAGTCTTAGAGAAATTTTCACGAAACTGCTAAATTTTTTGCACATGCATAGCTTACACACCCGTGTGGACAGACCGTGTGGTTACACATGCCCATGTCCTGATCTCGTGTAACTCTCTGACTCACATCCTATGATCAAATTGAAGTCACACGACCAAGTCATACGCCCATGTGCTAGGCCGTGTGGTTATTTTAAATTTTACAATTTAAGTGTAGGTTTCACACGACCAAATCACATGGCTGTGTCTAAGACCATGTTACCCACACGGCTGAGACACACGCCCATGTCCCTGCCCGTGTGCTTAATTCAGAGCATTCTGCTTCTAAATTTTAAGGTGCAAGGAACACACGGCTACAACACATGCCCGTGGGGCAAACTGTGTGTCACACACAGCCTAGACACATGCCTGTGTGTCTACTTGTGTGGAAGAAAATAGGCCATTTTAAGACCACATTTCTCACCCTTTTTATAAAGTACCTGCACACAACCTTCAAATACACAAATATGTCCAAACCAATCAACCAAATCAACCAAAACACAAGTTTTTCATCTACCAACGTACCATAATACTATTTCAACCTAATTTGTCAAAATGATTTCATTTATTACCTTACCAAAATAACTTCAAAACATAGATATTCAAACATACAAATTTCAATATTTCAAAACTACATCTTTCAACCCTATCCTATACATGCCATATAAATCAAAAGTTTTAATTAAAATCTACTGGTGTAACTCTGGATAGTGCTTCCCGATGTGTTGATCTGATTCACCGATATTACGCAAATCTAAGAAACCATTAACACACAAAGTAAGCTTTGGAAGCTTAGTAAGTTCATAGGTTGATAATAACAATCTTACCAAGTATTCACAACTAAGTCAATAAATAATATTAAATATTAAATTCCTGCCAAATACAGTTTCAAACGATGAGTTCACTCAATTGAGCTCAATACCCAAATATCAATTCATAGTTCAACACTTAGCCTCAACTATCACTTACCCACACATGTCAAATTAATGGACGACTTACGGATTTGAGTACTTCGTGTACTCAGTGCCACGATTCACAACTCATTATGGTTAATACCATACCTACGTTTCACAACTCAGTATGGAAAAAACCATACCTACGTTTTATAGCTCAGTATGGATAATACCATACCTACGTATCATAACTCAATATGGAAAATACCATACCTACGTATTATAGCTCAGTATGGATAATACCATACCTACGTATCATAACTTTTCCATGGATTAACCATGATCTTATCCGTCAATTCATCATTTGACACAATAAGAACTTACTCAATCCTGCGTTTTCCTCAATTTAAACTTTCAATCTGATCTTTATAATGTTTCACATTATTAAAAATACAATAGTAACATGTAGATGACATCACATCATTTCTAATTTAACAAATAATTGCACAATTCAACCATATGAACTTACCTTGGCCAATTTGTAAAAGTTGTACTATTTCAGGGGCCATTCGACAACTTTTCCTTTTCCTTATTTATCTTCCGATTCCTGATCTGGAATATAAAATTATTTACTCATTAGCATCTACTTCAATTCCTATTCAATTCATGCTTTATGCCCTTTAATTTCTAAAATTACACATTTACCCTAAACTTTATAATTTTTACAATTTAGTCCCTGCTTAATTAACCTCTCAATTGAGTTGATTTTTCTCAATTAACACTTTATTCCATCACTTTAAACTACTTCATAACCTTTGGAAATCAGAATTTCAACACCAAACCCTAATTTCAACATTTTTCACAATTAGGTCTTAAACATCAATTTCTATTGAAATTTCTTAAATAAATCATCTTACAACCAAATTAAAGCTTCAATTTCATGCTAATTCATCATAAAATTTTAGCACCCATCCATGGTAACTTCCAAAATCATCCATAGAAGCAAAGCCTTACAAATTAGATAGTAGGATCTAGTTGTAAAAGTCACAAAATATGAAAAATTACAAAGAAAAAAAAATCAAGAATTGAACTTACATGATGAAAAATATGAAAAACCAACTTTTAGAGCTCTCTAATGGCTGTTTTTGTCTGGAGAAAGATGAAGAATTGTCTAGATTTCTTTTTAGTCCATACTTTATTTAGTTAATTTTGTAAAATTTCCAATTTTGCCCTTGTTTCACATTGTTTTATTGTTGATTTCCTTGTCCATGCTATCCAGCCACTCTACATCTAGGCTTATTTTCCTTTTAAATCCCTCCTATTTAGTCATTTGAGCTATTTAATCACTATTTAGCAAATTTTGCACCTTTTACAATTTAGCCTTTTTCAATTAATTAGCCATCAAAACGTTAAAATGTTCTAATGAGATTTTAATACCATATTACTAACACTCTATAAATATTTATAAAAATATTTTTTACTCGATTTTACAAAATTGAGGTCTCGGTTCCCCGTTTTCAACTCAATTTATTTAATAATTTCTCCTTAAATTTTAATTTCACATATTTCAAAATATTTCTAATATCTCACTCACTTCTAAATATTATTTTTATTTAATTTTCTAATCTTATTAGTCAGATTTAGTGATCTCGAATCACTGTTCTGACATCACTGAGATTTTAGGCTGTCACAACTCCTCCCCCTTTAGGAAATTTCATCCTCGAAATTTGTTACCTGAAAATAGGTTTGGATACTGTGATTTCATTGATTCCTTTGTTTCCCAGGTTGCTTCCTCCACACCATGTTTATGCCACAACACTTTTACTAATGGTACCCATTTGTTCCGTAACTCTTTAACTTCTCGAGCTAAAATTTTCACTAGTTCCTCTGAATACGTCATATTAGGTTGAAGCTCAATTTCCATATAAGGAATTACATGAGAAGGATCTAATCTGTACCGTCTTAACATAGATACATGAAACACATTATGAATCTTTTCAAGTTCTGGAGCAAAGCTAACCGATAGGCCACTGGACCTATGTAACACCCCTATCCCGTATCCGTCGCCGGAATAGGTAAAGGGGCATTACCGGACTTGGAACTCATATCCGAACAGTAAAAAATTTAAATATTTTTTATTTATTTATAAAGAACGTTCCTTTACGTAAATACTAAAGACAGTCAGGGATACAATTTAACTGCTATAAGTACACATTCAAAAGATGCCATTTTCGCATGGCTTATATACATTAACCAAAATATTCTTCGGCCACTGGTCTATTCTTTACATGCCATAATATAATTCAAAACATAACAGTAACAAGCAGTGGATAGTGATAGTGTGACTAGTTGCTGACGATCCCCGAGCCTGTAGCTTCCAAATGGGATCTATAAAACAGAGGAAACAAAGTAAACAGAATAAGCATTACAATGCTTAGTAAGTTTTAAGCAGTGTCAACAGCTAACAATCAAATTATAACATAGTTGTTCGTATTTTTATTTCACTCTTTCTTCGGGCATACCATCCATTTTACCGAATATGCCCATCTCATCATATATAATAGACAGATAAATTCTCACTTGATAGTGATCTCTTATAAGCATAGGTACATTACATATTTTCACCTAACTTTCCACATTGACCAAACGCACAATAATCATAGAACAGTCTTATTGCTTTACTCACATATGCATCACATAACGACCTTGTGATTTAGTCCAAATCAAGCTTAAATATAATCTCAAAATACATACCTGACCAGCTTAACGCATTGAGCGTATTTATTACCAATTATTACTGTGGAGTCGTATAATCTTATGCTTTACTCGAATCTTTAGCGAAACCTTTAGCTCGAATAGTCCCCACACGTAGTCATCGGGTCTTACCCAGACATAATCTCCACACGTAGTCATCGGGTCTTACCCGGAATATATTTCCAAGTTTCATGTACATTTAATCACATGTTACAACATTCACATCGACTGTCATATTTGTAATTCATTTGCCTCATCAAATATCTAATAATACACACCTTTCACATTTGGTCATTCGGCCACAATATACACACATCTCCTACATATTTCACACTAGCCATTCGGCTTTACCACATATACATATCTCATACATATTTCACATTAGCCATTCGGCTTTACCACATATACATATCTCATACATATTTCACATTAGCCATTCGGCTTTACCACATATATATATCTCATACATATTTCACATTAGCCATTCGGCTTTACCACATATATACATTTCTCATACATATTTCACATTAGCCATTCGGCTTTACCACATATACATATCTCATATATATTTCACAGTAGCCATATCTCATATATATTTCACAGTAGCCATTCGGCTTTACCACATATACATATCTCATACATATTTCACATTAGCCATTCGGCTTTACCACATATATACATTTCTCATACATATTTAACATTAGCCATTCGGCTTTACCACATATATACATTTCTCATACATATTTCACATTAGCCATTCGGTTTTACCACATATACATATCTCATATATATTTCACAGTAGCCATTCTGCTTTACCACATATACATATCTCATACTTATTTCACATTAGCCATTCGGCTTTACCATATATATACATTTCTCATACATATTTATCGTGTACATCAATTTCAGCAATAGCTTATAAGCAACTCAAATAGTTTCATCAATGTTTACAACAAATTCACATATTCACTACAAGCTATTTTCCTGAGCAATAGTCACTAAATTACTTATAACTGGAGCTACAAAACTCAAAATCAATTGTTGTTAATTTTCCCTGAATATAGACTAATATATCTTCCATACATAAAATTTTCAGAATTTTAGGTTTGGCCAATCAATACCAGATTTTTCTTAAAGTTTCCCCTGTTTCACTGTTTGACTAATCTGACCACTCTTCACTACGAATCAAATTTCTCATTGTACAGAATTCAAAATATGTTCTATTTGATTTCATTTGAAACTAGACTCATTAAGGAGTCTAAGCATATAATTTTTATCTTATAACCATTTTTTTACAAATTATAATGATTTTCTAAAAACAGAACAGGGGATTTCGGAGTCATTCTGATGCTGTCTCACACAACTTTAAATATCTCTTTATAGGAAATTCCTTTGCTTGCACGGTCTCTTTTATAAGAAACTAGACTGATTAAGCTTTGATTACATATTTTATTCAGCCTATAATTCCACACCAAAAATTTATAGTGATTTTCTAAAATCACGTTACTGCTGCTGTCCTAAGCAAATTATTACAATTTGCTCTTAAATTTCCAAGTCCAAACACTTATGAACTTACCATTTGAGTTTAAGACGTATCATGGCCACATCATATCTTATTAAATCAACTCATTATGTCCTATTATGATTGAATTTACTCAACGTTTAATCACTTAAAACTTACCTCGGAAGTGGTCGACGACTAGATATCCATGGCTATTCGTTTACTTTCTCTTTTCCCTTATCTGACTTTGATCCTCTAAGCTCTTGAGCTAAATCAAACAATTTACTTCCCAATCAAACACAATCACATGGCATCCATATACATTTTAGAACCATTCTTAACATATTTACTACTCATTTACAAACAAAATACTCATATCACATTTATAAAACTACCTTTCATAAACACTATGTATAAATATGCATTTCTTCACTATTTACTAAGTCAAGCCAAACCACATGATTTATTAATCGTTAATATATATATATACAGCATTAACAACTTCACTTAAGCTTAAGTATAAAATTTGGTCTTACCAAATTTTGCACATTTTACCAAAATAATAACTACCAATTTTACACATAAGTGCCGAATCAAATCATACCATAGTTACAATATCACTTGACTAATGAAATATCCAAAATATCAATCTATCATTTACCAAATTCATAAGCCACATATAAGGCACATTTTAAACTCAAGCATGTAACTTAACAACTTAACCATTAGTTGCCGAACCACAAACAAAACATATCATAGGCATGTAAAAACATATTTTACCAATTGATAGCCAAATATAAATATACAACCCTTTACCATTTCCAAAATACATATGCATGGCCAACCTTTTAACCATATATTCGGTCATAAAATTTATTCTTTAATAATTCAACCAATTTCACAATTTAAATCAAAACTAATTGCATCATTTATAACCGTACCTAAATGAACATCAAATAGTATACAAAACATATTCATACGTTAATATCTCAAACCTTACCTTAACAACCAATATGCAAGATATCACATATACATAACTTAGCTTATGAAAGCATATGTATTATATCATAAACACATCTTTTACCAATTACCTCACTTAAGCCAAATTTTATAATCAACCACAAAAAAAAAAATACCACAAATCATACTTCCAAAATGAGCTACTTCCATGGCTAATTATATTTCATCATTAACATATCTCATTTTCGAATCATATAATCAACATCACAAACACATCACCAAAACACAAATCATACCTATCATATAACAAGCATAACAAAATAAACCAACCATGTCAAATATAACCATAATTTGATCAAACCTTGAAACCGAACTTAACAAAATAAACAAGCCATTGGATGATTAGAACTTGAACTAACCACCTTCTTTATACATAATTTTCCAAGAATTTCAAGGTACTTACCTCTTCCAAACCTCCTCCAAGCCGAACATGAAGCAAGAGAACTCCTCTCTTCTTCCTTCCTCAAGTCACGGCAAAATGGGGGAGCAAGGATGAAACAACTTTGGTTTCTCCTCCCACTCCCCTCATTTTTTATTATTCTTCCCACAACATATTAACACAAAAGGTTTATAATATGTTTTACCCCATAGCATGGCTGGCCACTAGCTCAAATTTTGGGTAATTTGACATGCAAACCCTTCATTTTTATAACATGCATTAATAGGCCACTTTACATTTGCCTAGCACATTTCTAAACTTTCTCACATAAGTCCTATTTAATACAATTCACTTACAATTAACAAAATTCAAATATGAAATTTTCACACATGCATATATACATATAATAAGCATCAAATATGACGGTTAATTATTTTTATGACTCGGTTTTGTGGTCCCGAAACCACTTCCCGACTAGGGTCACATTAGGGGTGTCACAACCTATTCTTTCCACAATCTCATATAGTCCAATGAATCTTGAACTTAGTTTTCATTTTCTTCCAAATCGTATCACTTTCTTCCACGGTGAAACTTTCAGGAATACTTGATCACCAACTGCAAATTTTATATCTCTTCTCTTTAAGTCTGCATATGACTTCTGAAAATTTGAAGTATAAGATAATTCAGACTTTTTCTTCAGTTTCTCGGATCAAATCAACCCCAACTAACTTGGATTCACTCAATTCAGACCAATACAATGGAGTCTTACATTTTCTACCATAAAAAGCTTCAAATGGAGCCATTTTAATGCTAGACTGATAGCTGTTATTATAAGCAAATTCAGCCAAAGGTAAATACCTTTCCCAGCTATCTCCAAATTCAAGTATACAGCATCTCAACATGTCTTCTAAAATTTGAATCACTCGTTCTGATTGCCTATCAGCCCGAGGATGAAATGCTGTGCTAAATTTTAACTTGGTGCCCACAGTTTCTTGTAACTTATTCCAAATCCTTGAGGTAAATCTCAGGTCTTTGTCCAAAATAATAGAAGTTGGAACCCCATGTAACCTTACTATTTTAGACACATAAAATTTCGTTAATTTTTCAAGTGAAAAGTCTGTTCTAATCGGTATAAAATGAGCTGACTTAGTTAATCTGTCCACAATTACCCAAACCGAATCTTTCTTTCTTGGAGTCACAGGCAATCCTGATACAAAATCCATCGTAATGTGCTCTCACTTCCATTCAGGAATCATGACAGGTTGTAATAAACCCGTTGGCACTTGATGTTCTGCTTTAACCTATTGACAAATCAGACATTTTGCAACAAATTCACAGATCTCCTGTTTCATACCAGGCCACTAATATATTCTTTTTAAATAACAATACATTTTTGTATTGCCCGGATGAAAAGAATACATACTATTATGAGCTTCAGTAAGAATATCATTTTTCAATTTTGAATTATTCGGAAAACAAATTCTATTACGATAGCGTAACATACCACTATCATCAATGCTGTATTCCGGACTCAAATTATCCTGAACCGTCTATCGTTTCAGCACCAGTTTCAAAACATCATCTTGCAACTTTCGAATTTGTTGGGGAAAAACAGGCTTGGCTTTCAATTATGCTAATACAAAACCATCTTCATTAATAGACAAATGAGCATTCATTGCCTGAAGCGCCAATAAAGATGACTTCCAGCTATGTGCATTAGCAGCTACATTAGCTTTCCTTGGATGGCAGTTAATAACAAGATCATAATCTTTCAGTAGTTCGAGTCACCGTCTTTGTCTCAAATTCAGCTCTTTTTTTTGTCATCAGATATTTCAGACTCTTGTGATTGTTATATAATAACATTTCTCACCATATAAGTAATGTCTCCAGATTTTCAAAGTAAACACAATTGCAGCCAATTTCAAATCATGAGTAGGGTAATTCTTCTCGTGTAGTTTTAACTGTCGAGAAGCATATGGCCCTACTTTCCCTAACTGCATTAAAACACAACCCAAACCATTCAGAGATGCATCACTATACATAACATACGGTATACCTGATTCTGGCTGAGTTAACACTGGAGCTTCTGTTAACATCTTCTTCAACTGATCAAAACTTTGTTGGCATTCATCAGTCCAATTAAATTCAACATTCTTCTGAAGTAGTCAGGTCATCGGCAAAGCAATCATTGAAAATTTTTTCACAAATCGGCATAGTATCCCACTAATCCTAGGAAACTTCGCACTTCTGTTACATTCTTTGAAATTTTCCAATTCACCACTACAGATACTTTATTCGGATCTACTCGACTTCCTTTAGCCGATACAATATGACCTAGGAATCTAACTTCATGTAGCCAAAATTCATATTTGCTAAACTTTGCATACAACTGCTTCTCTCTCAAGTTCTGTAACACAATTCTCAAGTGTTGTGATGATCAGGCTCTGTCTTTAAATAGATTAGTATATCATCAATAAATACAACCACGAACCGATCCAAATAAGGTTGAAAAATCCAATTCATCAAGTCTATGAATGCAATAGGAGCATTAGTTAAACCAAAGGGCATTACCAGAAACTTGAAATGGCCATACCGAGTTCTGAAAGCAATTTTCGGCACATTGCATTCTTTAAATTTCAGCTGATAATACCCAGATCGAAGATCTCTTTTTGAAAACATGGTAGCACCTTTTAACTGATCGAACAAACCATCAATACAGGGTAAAGGATATTTGTTCTTGATCTTAAGCTTGTTTAACTGTCTATAATCTATACACAATCTCAACGAGTCGTCTTTCTTTTTCACAAACAAAACAGGTGCACCCCAAGTAGACGTACTCAGTCTAATAAACCCCTTATCTAATAATTCTTGCAATTGAGTCTTCAACTCTTTTAATTCTGTCGGTGCCATTCTGTACGGTGTTATAGATATTGGAGCTGTTCCCGGAATCACATCAATCATAAACTCAACTTCACGATCTGGCGGTAAACCCAACAACTCTTCAGGAAACACATCAGTAAATTCATTGATAAATGGAAATTGTTCTAGCTTTGACCCAGAAACTCAAGTATCAAGAATGTAAGCTAAATATGCTTCATTACCTTTCTATACCAATTTTTGAGCTGACAAGGCTGAAATAATTCTGACATCATCTTTTATATTTCCAAACTCAGTCGAAATCACTTCTCCTACCTAATTTTTCAAATCAATTCGTTTCTCTCGACAGTTCACTACAACATCATGCTTTGTTAGCTAGTCCATTCCCAAAATAGCACCAAATTTCCAAAAAGGTAATAACATTAAATCAGCAGGGAACTCACAGCCTTGTGTTTTCAGTGGACAATTTCGACATATTAAATTAACTAACACATTTTGCCCTAATGGGTTGGTAACTTGCACATCATAATTAGTAGACTCAATAGATAGTTTCTTTTCTAATGCTAATGCAGTGCAAATATAAGAATGTGTAGATCCAGGATTAGTTAATGCATACACAGAATCATAAAAAGGATATAAATTACTTGCTATCACATCTGGGGCTCCAGCCTCTTCCCTTACTCGAATAGCATATGTACGTGCAGGTGCTCAAGCTTCTAATCCAGTAGCAGAATCTTTCATTCCCGAGCAAATAGTTCTCGTTGCACTACTTTGACCCTAACATTTTCCCTTTTGAAGGGTAGCCATTTGTTTCTCTTTTTGTTCCTCTTCTTCTTTTGACCATTTGGGGTAGTCTTGAATAAAATGGTTAGTACTCCCACACCTATAACAAGCTCCTGTTCTGCCCCAACATTCACCACTGTGAAATCTTCCACATTCTTTGCATCTTGGTTTAGGTGAATTCTGTACACTGCCAACACTGGCAGCATGTTTAATAGTTACTCCCATATTTCTCTGAGTTGTTTTACTTTTACCCGATCTTTTAGGAGTTGAAGTAGGTCGGCTAGAATCATCTCTAAACTTTTTAGCTGGAACAACTGGGATCGTTTTAAAAGAACTCCTCTTGAATGATTCTCTGTTTCTTCTATCTGTTTGTACCTTTCTGTTATACACCTCTTCCAATTTATGAGCCCTATCTGACAAAGTAACAAATTCCCAAATTTTTACACCTCCGATCATCATTCTTATCTCATCATTCAATACTTCTTCAAATCTAATACACATCTCTTCTTCAGTCGGCATGATATCTCGAGCATATTTACTCAAGTATATGAATTCTCTTTCATATTCGACCACCGTTCTATTTCCCTGTCGTAGATCGAGAAATTCTCTCTTTTTCTTGTCTAGGTACCGTTTCCCCATATATTTCTTTTTAAACTCGTTCTGGAAAAATTCCCAAGTAAGCTTCTCTTCAGGTACTATTGCTTCCACAGTTTCCCACTAATTATAAGCTTCTTCTTTTAACAAAGAAACAACACATCTCAGATAATCATCTGGAGAACAAGCCATTTGTTTAAAAATTCTGACTAGACTTTGTAACCAATACTCAGCTTTTATAGAATCATCCTCCAATCCACCTCATAATCCCTAAGCTCTAAACTTCCTAAGCTTTTCAATCAGAGAACGTTTACTGGATTTAGTTTTAGGAGGAGGTAGAAGAGCAACCGAGGGTACCACAGGTGGTGCAGTAGGGGGAAGAGGTGGTTTAACCTGACTTCTTTCTTGCATCGTCTCCCTATACCACTGATTCATGACTCCATAAATCATGTTTTTAAGTTCTTGTTCTCGCATCAAAGAAATTGGAACATCACTACTCGTTTCTTTTTCAAAAGCCAGCACTCTACTGTTAGCTTATTCCTGTTCAACACGTTCAGATCTATCCGACATTTTTATAAGCTATAAAAATACCAAGAATTAGATCGGATCATACACATCACACTATCACAGATTTATATGGCATGTATTTCTATACACTTTACTATTCAAAATTATTTCGAGAATTGGCTAAACCAAAACTTTGATACCAATAAATGTAACACCCTTAACCTATATCTGTTGCCAGAATAGGGTTACAGAGAAGTACCGAGGATAACTAAGTATGTATAATCAATTCAAGACAAATTTACCATTCATAAATGAAAACATTCAAACCATCCTTTAAATAGACCCTCGAGACCCAATATGAACTTTAGAATCGAGTTGAGACTTTTTCGGAGTCTCAGAGAAATTTCACGAAACTACTAAATTTTTCATACATGCATAGCTCACACGCCCGTGTGGTTGAGAGACACGCCTGTGTGGGTAGCCCGTGTGGTTATTTTAAATTTTACAATTTAAGTGCAGGTTTTACACGGCCAAATCACATGGCCGTGTCTAAGACCATGTTACCCACACGGTTGAGACACACACCCATGTTTCTGCCCGTGTGCTTAATTCAGAGCATTTTGCTTCTAAATTTTAAGGTATAGGGGACATACGGCTACAACACATGCCCGTGGCGCAAACCGTGTGTGACACACGGCCTAGACACACGCCCGTGACACGGCTACAACACATGCCCATGGCGCAAACCGTGTATGGCACACGGCCTAGACATACGCCCGTGTGTCTACCTGTGTGGATGAAAATAGGCCATTTTAAGACCACATTTCTCACCCTTTTTATAATCTATCTGCACACAACCTTCAAATACACAAATATGTCCTAACCAATCAACCAAATCAACTAAAACACAAGTTTTTCATCTACAAATATACCATAATACTGCTGTATCCTAATTCGTCAAAATGGTCTCATTCATTACCTTACCAAAATAACTTCAAAACATAGATATTCAAACATACAAATTCCAATATTTCAAAACTACATCTTTCAACCCTATCCCATACATGCCATAAAAATCAAAAGCTGTATTCTAAATCTACCGGTGTAACTCTGGATAGTGCTTCATGATGTGCTGGTCTGATTCACCGATATTATGCAAATCTACAGAAACCATTAACACACAAAGTAAGTTTTGGAAGCTTAGTAAGTTCATAGGTTGATAATAACAATCTTACCAAGCATTCATAACTAATTCAATAAATAATATTAAATATTAAATTCCTGCCAAATACAATTTGAAACGATGAGTTCACTCAATTGAGCTCAATACCCAAATATCAATTCATAGTTCAACACTTAGACTCGAGTATCACTTACCCACACATGTCAAATTAAGGGATGACTTACGGATTTGAGTACGCCATTTACTCAGTGCCACGGTTCACAACTCAATATGGTTAATACCATACCTATGTTTCACAACTCAGTATGGAAAATACCATACCTACGTTTTATAGCTCAGTATGGATAATACTATACCAATGTATCATAACTCAGTATGGAAAATACCTTACCTACGTATTGTTACTCAGTATGTGTAGCACCCCTTACCCAAGTTCGACACTGGAATAGGATACGAGGTGTTGCCGGACTTAAACACAAACAAACATACATTTCCTAATTATGAAATTTCACTCCAATTTAAAACTTTCCACAATACCTTAATGTCCCTACTATGGGCTTATGAGGCCCCGAACACACTTTGGAATTGATGCGGGATTAATTCATACACTCTAGAAAACTTTGTAAAATTTTGAAGCAGACAGGGGCATACGCCCGTGTGGATGGGCAACATGTCCGTGTGGATGGGCAACACGTCCGTGTGAATTTATTTCTCAATTCAAACCTACAGGGGTTTTCACACAGCTTGGCACACGCCCGTGTCCGTGACCCAAGTCCCCTACACGGCTAGGACACGCTCATGTCTTAGTCCGTGTGTAAAAACCTTGACATTCTGTTTCTGATGTCAGCAGCCTTTTAGGGGCACACGGCCATGGCACACGCCCATGTACTAGGCTGTGTCCTCCACACGGTTGGGACACACAGCTGTGTCTCCACCCATGTGGTTACTACTGGGCATTCTATTTTGCGAACTTTAGGTGCAGGGGACACACGGCCTTACCACACGCCCATAGGACAAGCTATGTGTCACACACAATATAGACACACCTCATGTCTCTGCCAATATGGACAAAAACAAGGCTATTTACCAAGCCTTTTTAACACCCTTACTTGCACTAACCTACACAACATCAATAAAACAAATCCAAACATAACACATATAACTAAAACAGCCACAACCATGAGAATTTTCATCAAATGCATATAATAATAATCAATATTAGCCGATATTAATGGCCTATACAAAATAAATATCACATCTATATGAGCCAACACTTGTGGCTAAACCAACATGACACTAAACAAAAGATCAAGTCCTTATACATGCCACACTCAAAGCATTTAAACTAGCTATACCAAAAGCTTCAGGTGATAGTGTGATTGATGGCTCCGACGTCATTTGATTCCCGATATTAACTTGGCGGCACTATAAGAAAATGGAAAAGAGAAGGAGTAAGCATAAAGCTTAGTAAGTTGCATATAAATAAGTAACAAGATCAACCATGCATATTATAAATCGACATAACATTCTTGAGTAAACAAAGGTAAATATCACTACATGCTTATATATCACAAGTATAAGCCAAATATTACAATATCATCCTAAAATCACTTTCGTAGCTAGAACTTACTCAAGTCATTCTTACCATTAAGACACCATAACGAGACTCATATCTCATGAGTTCCGAATAAGAACATGTTCCACTCATAGCACGATTATATCATTCCATATCTTTATGATAAGCCTAAAAAATAACCCGTGAAACCCTTTGAAATACTAAAAGATATCCGATAAGCCTCATACAAGAGAGTAATTTATCGATGCCATGTCCCAGACATGGTCCTACACTGGCTCACATATCGAGGCTGATGCCATGTCCCAGACATGGTCTTCCATTAGCTACATGTCGAGGATGATGCCATGTCCCAGACATGGTCTTACTATAACACCCCACACCGGTGCCCCAAGATGGGACAAAATACGAGGCGTTACTAAACTTAAACACATGCATTCAAATGTTTTCGAGTCACCAAGACTTGATCAAATTCAAAACTTTTTCAAACTTTGTCTAAACTTCTTAATTTAGGCCTACGAGGCCTCAAACATTCATTGGAAGCCATTCGGAACCAACTTGGGTCCTTAAACCGACTTAATAAAGATGATTCTTAAAACAGGGCACACGCCCGTGTGGAAAGACAACACGCCCGTGTGGCTATTATGACATCGCAATACTGATGGCCCATGTGGTTCACACGGCCTAAATACAAGGAGACACGTCCATACCTGAGCCCATGTGAATTAAATTCTAAATTCGATCCTACAGGGGTTTTCACACGGCCTGACTCATGCCTGTGTCTATGGACCGTGTCCTCCACACGGTCATGACACGCCCGTGTTCTAGCCTGTGTCTAATAACCTTGACATTTTGTTTCTGACGTCAGCAGCCCTTAAGGGTCACACAGCCAAGGCACAAGCCAGTGTGCTAGACCGTGCCTTTAACACGGCTGAGACATAAGGCTTTGTCTTTGCCTGTGTGTTTACTACCATGCATACTGACATATGAAATTTACTTGCAGGGGAAACATGACCATGTAACACGCCCATGGGGCTGACCGTGTGTCACACACGGCCTAGACACAAGCCCATGTGCCTACCCGTGTGGACAATATTAGGCTATTTACCAAGCCCTATGCCATCCTGAAACAAAATTTAATACCAACCAACATATCAAAGTCTAACTTAATATGATTTCTCAACCAACAACCGTAGCTAAGGCCTATATACATTTCATATATTCAACCATGCCAACAATTTTACATTCACGAAAGACTATCTTGCATTCATATAATGACTTTCAAAATTAATCATTTTCATGACCTTATACAAAATGAGTCAAATACTAAAATAAACCAACACATTTGGCCCTAAAACAATGTGACGGCAAAACAAATTCAAGAGTTCCTATACATGCCATATTCAAAATGATAAAACTAACTATACCAAGTGCTCCTAGGATAGTGTGACTAGCTTCTCTGACGTAGTCGATGATTCTCAAATTTCTTTGGCGACACTATAAGAAAAGGGAAAGGAAAGATGGTAAGCATGGGAGCTTAGTAAGTACATATATGCAAATAAGTGTGATTAGAAACACATTCGTCGAACAATGGCTTGTCATACTTAAGTGGTGTATCATTTTAAGCTCACTATCTTGCCTTTAACTTCTTTTATACATACTTACTACATCTCATCACATACTCAGGCCCTATTCAAGAGTTTAGTATACATACCTATAATTTCCCTTAAAATACTCAAGTTCATTCTCTCTACTGACATACTTAATTGGAAGTATCACCAACCCATTCATCAAAGTACCTATTGACCAGTCAGAAATACCAAGGGATACATGGATAGTTTACTCCTAAGAGCTATAAAAGTAGCCAAGGCTACCTCATACTTTGTAATACTTACATAATTGAGCTACTCACGGGTCCTTTTACCAAGTCAGTACTCGGACCCCATAGCTATGTCATGTAATGCCCGCTCATTGAGCTACTCACGGGTGTGTACACAAAGTTAGTACCCGGACCCACATTACATATTTCACTTATCTCATGAACTTAGACTCAACTCATGAGTTCAGACCACTCAATTCCTGATGACTCACCTTTTTGTATCCTATATTATTTCTGAGGTTCAATAGGATTTCGTATCTAACCTGATGTTATCACACTTGTTCATAATGCAAGTTACTCTTATATCACATTATTTATACTTTCACAGTATTGAGTAAGATTATGATACCCGATAAAAATAAAACATTTAAAAGTAAGCTACAATGACACAATATTTACATATGTACTTACCTCGGTGCAAAATGATGGGAACGAGCTTAATCCTCATAAACTTTGTTCTTTCCCCGATCAAGACCCGAATCACGTTTCTCTTTGTTTAAAATGTAAAAAATTAGCTTATTTAATACACAAATCATTTAATTCAACTTAAGACTCCTACTTTGGTAAAATGACCATTTTGCCTCTAGACTTTCACAAAATGTCCATTTTACCCTTACACCCAAAAATCGAGTTTTATCATATTTTCTCATTAACCATGCCTAGCCAAATACTTTTTATACTAGGACTAACCCAAAATTCTCATTAAATCATACATTTATCACCTATTCTACAACTTATGCAAATGACCCTTTTTTTAGGGTTTTCATAAGAAATCTTTTCACAAAAGTTGTTTATTTCACAACCATGATTCATTTTCTCCCATAAAATTTCAAAAGACAACATAAAATATTTCATGGTAAAACCCTATACTTTCAACTATTTTTCAAAATAGTCCCCTCATTTGAAAGCTCGTGCTACAAGGGTTCTAAAAATACAAAAATCATCAAGAAAGACCATCAAAATCACTTAATTGAGAGGGTTACAAGTTGCTGAAATTTTGAAGCTCAAAAACCCCTAAAATGGCTAAATTTGGTGGTGTAAATAAGAAGAAGAGAAAAAAAAGATGACAACTTTTCTTTATTTTACTCAAATAGCTCATGTCATCAAATACCAACCCTACTACATTTTTGACTTTTTGACTCTCATTGTCTCTATGGCCGGCCATGCCATAAGTAAAGGCTTATTTGATCTTTAAAAACCCATAATTTGGTCCTCTAAATATTTGGTACATCTTTCAAGTGAAATTAAACTTTTACCCTTTATGCGATTTAGTCCTTTTTCGCAATTAAGCTCTCAAAAGTTAAAATGTATTCACTAGATTTTTCATGCACTTTTATAATCATGCCATCACACATAAAATAATATTAAAATAATTTCTCCGACTTTAGAATAGTGGTTCTAAAATTATTGTTCTGACTAGGCCCAAAATCTGCCTGTTCCAATTCTCCCCTTTAGGGATTTTTGTCCTCGAAAATCTTACCTGTGAATAAGTTTGGGTATTGGTCTCTCATAGTCTATTCGGGTTCCCACGTGGCTTCCTTGACTCCATGTTTATGCCAAAAAACCTTCATGAGTGCTACACTTTTATTCCTCAATTTCTTGACCTCTGTATCCAAAATCTTAATCGGTTCTTCACCATAGGTCATATTCGAGGTTACTTCAATTTCTCCCGGTGAAATCACATGTGAAGGGTCAGATCAATAACGGCGCAACATTGATACATGGAACACATCACAAATTTTCTTTAGTTCACGAGGCAAGGCTAATCGGTATGCTATCGGTCCAAGTTTCTCGGTCACCTCATAAGTTCCAATAAATCGCGGACTCAACTTGCCTTTTCTACCAAATCTAAGGACTTTCCTTCACGGGGATACTTCCAAAAATACCCTATCACTAACCTGAAACTCAATTTCCTTTTGTTTCAAATCTGCGTAGGATTTCTGTCTATCTGAAACTGCTCTCAAGTAATCACGAATCACATTAACCTTTTCTTCGGTCTCTTTGACCAAATCGACCCCTTAAATCTGATTCTTTTTAAGTTCTGTCCAATATAAGGGCGTTCGACACTTACGCCCATACAAAGCTTGGTAAGGTGCCATTTTCAGATTCGACTGATAGCTATTATTATAAGCGAATTCGACCAGCGGTTGATACTTCTCCTAACTGCCTTGAAACTCTAGGACACAACAACACAACATATCCTCAAGGATTTGAATTACTCTCTCCGACTGACCGTCGGTTTGCGAATGGAAAGCTGTGCTAAAATTCAACTTTGTCCCTAATGCTTCTTGCAACTTCTTCCAAAACCTCAAAGTAAACCTTGATTCCCTATCCAAAATAGTCTACAAGGGCACTCCATGAAGCCTCACAATCTTGGAAATGTACAAGTCGGCTAGCTTATCAAGCAAGAAGTCCGTTCGCATCGAGATAAAGTGAGTCGACTTTGTCAGTCGATCAACCACAACCCATACGGCATCTTTCTTCCTCGGAGTTACTGGCAAACCCGTCACAAAATCCATCATAATCAGATCCCACTTCCATTCGGGGACCATGATAGGTTGAAGTAAACCCGAAGGTACTTGGTGTTCGGCTTTCACTTGCTGGCACACTAAACATTTTGATACGAACTCCGAAATGTCTCTTTTCATCCCTGGCCACCAATACATTTTCTTTATATCATTATACATTTTTGTACTTCCGGGGTGCACTGAAAAACAACCACTATGTGCCTCAAGTAAAATATTTTGAATCAACCCAGTGTCCTTAGGAACGTAAATCCTACCCCAGAACCTCAAGCAACCATCAGAATCAATCCGAGAATCTGATTCAACACCCGATTCACACTGTGCTTTCTTGGCTAGCAATTCATTGTCACTCATCTGAACTTCACGAAATTCTTGGAGAAACGTCGGTCTAGCTTTTAACTCAGCTAGAACCGAACCATTCTCTGACAATACCATTTGAGCGTTCATTGCTCTCAGTGCAAATAATGATTTTCTACTCAACGCATGTGCGGCCACATTTGCCTTACCCGGATGGTAGTCGATAATCAACTCATAATCTTTTAATAGTTCCAACCACCTCCGTTGTCTAAGATTTAAATCCTTTTGAGTCATCAAGTACTTAAGACTCTTATGATCTGTGTATACATGGCATATCTCTCCGAACAAATAATGTCGCCAGATCTTCAAGCAAACACTATAGCAGCCAACTCTAGGTCATGTGTCAGATAATTCTTCTTCTAAGGTTTCAATTGTCTCGAGGCATAAGCTATAACCTTACCTTCCTGCATAAGTACACATCCCAAGCAATTTAGAGAAGCATCGCTGTAAATCACGAACTCTTTTCCTGATTCGGGTTGTACTAATACTAGAGCCTCAGTCAACAGTTTCTTCAACTTCTCGAAACTCTGCTGACGCTTGTCCGACCATTCAAACTTAACTTCTTTTTGCAATAACCTCGTCATAGGAGTAGCAATCATGGAAAAGTCCTTTACAAATCGTCTGTAATAACCAGCCAATCCCGAAAAGCTTCTAACCTCGGTCACATTCTTTGGTGGTTTCCATTCAACAATAGTAGAAACCTTGCTGGGATCAGCCCTAATGCCATTACTCAAGACAATGTGATCCAAAAATCTGACTTCTCGAAGCCAAAACACACTTTTACTAAACTTGGCATACAACTGATTGTCTCTCAGAGTCTACAGAACTGTTTTCAAGTGTTCAGCATGTTCTACTTTATCTCTAGAATAGATTAGAATATCATCGATAAATACAACCACAAACTTATCTAAATATGGCTGAAATATTCTGTTCATTAAATCTATTAAGACAGCGGGGGCATTTTTCAAGCCAAAAGGCATGACGAGGAACTCGTAGTAGCCATACCTCATCCTAAAAGTAGTCTTAGGCACATCTGACTCTTTAAATTTCAGTTGATAGTAGCCGGATCTCAAGTCTATCTTAGAAAACCATGCTGCTCCTTTTAATTGATCAAACAAGTTGTCTATCCGTGGCAACGGATATTTATTCTTGATTTTCATCTTATTTAACTGTCGGTAATCTATGCACAGCCTCATAGATCTATCTTTCTTTTTCACAAATAGCACCGGAGCACCCCACGGTGAAAAGCTCGGTCTCACAAAACCTTTATCTGCCAACTCTTGCAATTGTGACTTTAGTTCTTTTAACTCAGTCGGAGCCATTAGGTACAAAGCAATCGAAATGGGCGTTGTCCCTGGCATTAGCTCTATACCAAATTCAACTTCTCTATTAGGAGGTAAATCGGCAATTCTTCTAGAAATACATCTACAAATTCACTTACCACTGTCATTGACTCAACCCTCAACTCAGACTCCTTAGTATTCATTAAGAAAGCCAAATAAGCTTCACAACCTTTTCTCAAACACTTCTGGGCAGACGTTGAGGATATCACAATAGGCAAGTTCTCTGGTTCATCTGATTTAACCCAAAGAGTTTCGCCATTTTCACATTTCAATTTAATAACTTTTTGTTTACAATTTACTACAACATCATGGAGTGTCAACCAATCTATACCCAAAATGACATCAAACTCATTGGAGGGTAACAACATCAAATCGACCGGAAAACAGTGACCTCTAACTATCAAAGGACATTTCCTGCATACTTTATCGACTATCACATGCTTTCCTAGAGGGTTTGACACCTTAATCAAAAGCTCCATAGACTCAATAGGTATGTTCATGCTAGACACCAATTTCATGCACACATACGAATGAGTAGAACCAGGGTCAATCAAAGCAATAACAATGTTGTCATAGAGAGAAAATGTACGGGTGATCACATCGGGAGAATATGCATCTTCACACGTACGTATGCGTAGGTTCTAGCCAAAGTTCTAGCTTCTGATTTCGCTGTGGTGTCTCTAGTCACATTCTTGCCGCTACTTCCAATTCTGGCATTCTTCTGAGACCTTCCTTTAGAATTTGTGCCACTTGGCCTTGTACTTTGAAACATTTCTTTCTCGTTCACCTCGGGGAAATCTTTGATAAAATGGTCTCGAGAACCACATCAGAAACATGATTCATCATTCATTCTACACTTACCAAAATGACTTCTACCACAATGCTGACACTTTGGTCGGGAAGATCTGATATTACCCACACTAGCCACTGATGTAGCCCGAGATTTAAAATCTGAATCTTGCTTCTTACAATCTCTATACGAGTGTCCGGTTGATACATGAGAATGAGAGTAAACGTCTCTAGATTTCTTAGACTAAGATGGAAATGACTTACTTGCATGCCTCTTCCTTGCATCTTTAGTCTCAGCCTCAGTTTTATTCTTTTCCTTGATTAATTCGTCGGCTTTACAAGCTCGATTAATGAGCACTACAAACTCCTTCAATTCAAGGACACCTACTGACAACCTAATATCCTCACTAAGTCCGTCCTCAAACCTTCTACCTCGGAGGACATACACTCCTAGGCATACTTACTGAGTCGGACAAACTCCTTTTCATATTCAGTAACCGTCATGTGGCCCTGCATCAAGTCAAGAAACTCCTTACGCTTTTGATCCATGAATCTCTCACTAATATATTTCTTCTGAAATTCTTCTTGGAAGAATTCCCATGTGACTTTCTCCTGAGGTACCACTGAAACTAATGTTTTCCACCAGTGGTATGCCGAGTCCCTCAACAAGGATATGGCAAACTTCAAGCATTCTTTGGAAGTACAAGATAATTCGTCGAGTACTCTGATGGTATTCTTAAGCCAGAACCTTGCCCTTTATTAGCACGAAACTCCTCGGCTCCATGCTTTCGGATCTTGTCCACTGGGGGTCTATTCAATCTTACAAAATCCATACCCTGGGGTGCTACAGGGACAGGTTTAGAAATAGGGGGAGGTGGAGGGGGTTGAGCATTCTGATTCGCTCGGACGAACTCCGTGTACCATTCATTCATCATGTGGAGAAAGGCTTTCCGGACCCCTTCTTCCCTCCCTGACTAACAGTGGAAGGTCGATTATCGGATGGTACCGCCCCTTCAGCAGGAGCCAGAGCATTACTTTTTACATTGTCTACCATAGTTCGATCAGGATCCATTATTATAAGAAAACATAATAACAAAATCAGGAGCCATCACACTATCACAATTTATCTATGGCATGTATAGCTAGACTCGAACACACGCTAGGTTAGTCCAAGAATCGACTAAACCATATCTCTAATACCACTAAATGTAACATCCCACACCAATGCCCTAAGCCGGGACGAAATATGAGGCGTTACTAAACTTAAATACATTCATTCAGATATTTTCGAGTCACCAAGACTTGATCAAATTCAAAACTTTTTCAAACTTTGTCTAAACTCCTTAATATGGGCCTACGAGGCCTCAAACATTCATTGGAAGCCATTCAGAATGAACTTGGGTCCTTAAACTGACTTAATAAAGATGACCTTTGAAATAGGGCACACACCCGCATGGAAAGACAACACGCTCGTGTGGCTATTATGACATGGCCGTGCTAATGGTTCGTGTGGTTCACACAGCTTAAGCACAAGGGGACACGCCTGTGCCTCAAGCCTGTGTGATTAAATTCTAAATTTGAACCTACAGGGGTTTTCACACAACCTAACACATGTCCGTGTCTATGGCCCATGTCTTTCACACTGCCATGACACACCCGTGTCCTAACCCGTGTCTAATAACCTTGACATTGTTTCTAACGTCAGCAGCCCTTAAGGGTCACACGGCCAAGGCACAAGCCCGTGTTCTAGGCCGTGCCCTCAACATGCTTAGACACACGACCGTGTCTCTTTTTAAGTGTTTACTACCATACATACTGACTTGTGAAATTTACATGCAGGGGACACACGACCATGTAACACGCCCATAGGGCTGGCCATGTGTCACACACGGCCTAGACACACACCCGTGTGCCAACCATTATGGACAATATAAGGCTGTTTACCAAGCCCTATGCCACCCTGAAACAAAATTTAATACCAACCAACATATCAAAGTCTAACTTAATATGATTTCTCAACCAAAAACCATAGTTAAAGCCTATATACATTTCATATATTCAACCAGGCCAACAATTTTACATTCATGAAAAACTGTTTGCATTCATATAATGACTTTCAAAATTAATCATTTTCATGACTTTATACAAAATGAGTCAAATACTAAAACAAGCCAACACATTTGGCCCTAAAACAATATGACACCAAAACAAATTCAAGAGTTCCTATACATGCCATATTCAAAATGATAAAACTAACTATACCAAGTGCTCCTAGGATAGTGTGACTAGCTTCCCTGACGTAGTCGATGATTCTCGAATTTCTTTGGCGACACTATAAGAAAAGGGAAAGGAAAGATGGTAAGCATGGGAGCTTAGTAAGTACATATATGCAAATAAGTGTGATTAGAAACACATTCGTCGAACAATGGCTTGTCATACTTAAGTGGTGTATCATTTTAAGCTCACTATCTTTCCTTTAACTTCTTTTATACATACTTACTACATCTCATCACATACTCAGGTCCTATTCAAGAGTTTAGTATACATACCTATAATTTCCCTTAAAATACTCAAGTTCATTCTCTCTACTGACATACTTAATTGGAAGTATCACCAACCCATTCATCAAAGTACCTATTGACCAGTCAGAAATACCAAGGGATATATGGATAGTTTACTCCTAAGAGCTATAAAAGTAGCCAAGGCTACCTCATACTTTGTAATACTTACATAATTGAGCTACTCACGGGTCCTTTTACCAAGTCAGTACTCGGACCCCATAGCTCTGTCATGTAATGCCCGCTCATTGAGCTACTCACGGGTGTGTACACAAAGTTAGTACCCGGACCCATATTACATATTTCACTTATCTCATGAACTCAGACTCAACTCATGAGTTCAGACCACTCAATTCCTGATGACTCACATTTTTGTATCCTATATTATTTCTGAGGTTCAATAGGATTTCGTATCTAACCTGATGTTATCGCACTTGTTCATAATGCAAGTTACTCTTATATCACATTATTTATACTTTCATGGTATTGAGTAAGATTATGATACTCGATAAAAATAAAACATTTAAAAGTAAGCTACAATGACACATTATTTACATATGTACTTACCTCGGTGCAAAATGATAGAAACGAGCTTAATCCTAGTAAACTTTGTTCTTTCCCTGATCAAGACCTGAATCACGTTTCTCTTGGTCTAAAATGTCAAGAATTAGCTTATTTAATACATAAATCATTTAATTCAACTTAAGACTCCTACTTTGGTAAAATGACCATTTTGCCCCTAGACTTTCACAAAATGTCCATTTTACCCTTAGACCCAAAAATCAAGTTTTATCATATTTTCTCATTAACCATGCCTAGCCAAATACTGTTTCTACTAGGAGTAGCCAAAAATTCTCATTATATCATACATTTATCACTTATTCTACAACTTATGCAAAATGACCCTTTTTTTTAGAGTTTTGCATGAGAAATCTTTTCACAAAAGTTGTTTATTTCACAACCATGATTCATTTTCTTCCACAAAATTTCAGAAAACATCATAAAATCTTTCATGGTAAAACCCTAGACTTTCAACCATTTTGCAAAATAGTCCCCTCATTTGAAAGCTCATGCTACAAGGGTTCTAAAAGTACAAAAATCATCAAGAAAGACCATCAAAATCACTTACTTGAGAGGTTACAATTTGCTAAAATTTTGAAGCTCAAAAACCATTAAAATGGCTAAAATTTCGGTGGTGTAGAGAAAAAGAGAAAAAAAAGATGACAACTTTTCTTTATTTTACTCAGCTCATGTATGTCTATCAAGTGAATTTGAACTTTTACCCTTTATGCAATTTAGTCTTTTTTCATAATTAAGCTCTCAAGCATTAAAATGTATTCACCAGATTTTTCATGCACTTTTATAATCATGCCATCACACATAAAATAATATTAAAATAATTTTTCCTACTTTGAAAGAATGGTACTGAAACCACTGTTCCAACTAGGCCCAAAATCGGGCTGTTACACTTACACTGGCTCTCATCTTAATGCTGATTCCATATCCCAAACATGGTCTTACACTAGCGCACATATCAATACCGATGCCATGTCCCAAAAACACTGGCTCTCACAACATTGTTGATGCCATGTTCCAAACATGATCTTACACAGTCTCTCATATTGTGGCCGATGCCATGTCCCAAACATGGTCTTACACTAGCGCACATATCACCCAAATGTCATGGCATGGATATCCAATCTATTCCTAGGTTCAACCGGGAATTTATCACATTAATTTCATCATGCATTATTCATAAGCATATTAAACCATATTATGCAAAATTAATCATTCAACACATAATAGCGGTAAAGTTGCCTTACTTACGTACAACTTACCTCGGTATACAAAATGTGGGGGACTAGATTGAATCAGTCTACTAGCTTGGCCTTCCCCCAGTCTAGGTCTAAATTTCTTATTTCTTAATCTAAAATGATAAAATTCACTAATTTAATCATCAAATCAATCAAGACATTTCATAATTCATATTTTGGCAAAATGACATTTTTCCCCTGGACTTTCACAAAATTATGATTTTATCCCTAGGCTCGTAAATTGATTTTCATCGAATTTTCTTACTAACCAAGCCTAGCTGAACTTTTTTTATACCTATAGCATCTCAAAATTTCAAATATTTCACACAATTACCATCCATTTAACAAACTTTACAAAATGGTCTATTTTAGGTGTTTTCATGAAAACCCCTTTCACAAGAGTTGTTTATTTAATAACCATGATTCATTTTCTTCCATGAAAATTCAGTAAACAACATGAACACTCTCATGGCAAATCCCTAGTCTCTCAACCATTTTGCAAAATAGTCCCCCCATTAGTTAGCTTAAGCTATAAGGGCCGCAAAAGTACAACAATCATTAAGGAAGACCACCAAAGTCACTTACTTGAAAGGATGAAGAGTTGTTAAAATTTCAAGCTTCCAAAACCCTTATTTTGTTGAAAATTTTGATGGAGAGGAGGAAGATGAAAGGTGATATCTTTTTCTCTTTATTTTATTTTATTTCAAGTCAAATTAGTCACTAAATTTCACCTAACCTTTGACCATTTCATTTTCTTTGTCTCTATGGCCGGCCACCCTTATTAGAATGGGTCTATTTGCCCTTTAAAGACCCAAATTATGATTCTCTAGCTATTTAACATCATTTTCTAGTAAAATAAAACTTTTGCCCTTTATGCGATTTAGTCATTTTTCGTAATTAAGCTCACAATCGCTAAAATTCATTCACCAAAATTTTCATGCACTCATATCATCATGCTACAACACATAAAATGATATTAAAATAATTTCTCTAAACTCGGGTTAGTGGTTCTGAAACCATTATTCTGACTAAGCCCAAAATCGGGTTGTTACAATTCTCCCCCATAGGGATTTTCATCCCCTAAAATCTTACTGTTAAAAAGGTTTAGGTATTGGTCTGTCATGGTCTCCTCGGGCTCCTAGGTTGCCGTTTTTATCCCATGTCTATGCCATAATACCTTTACAAGTGCTATACTCTTATTCCTCAATTGTTTAACCTCCCGAGCTAAAATCTTAACTGGTTCTTCGCCATAAGTCATATCTGACCGAATTTCAATCTCTGTTGGCGAAAGAACATGCGAAGGGTCAGAACGGTAACGACACAACATCGACACATGGAAAACATTTTGAATCTTTTCTAACTCGGATGACAAGGCTAGCCGATAAGCTACCGGTCCAATTCTCTCAGTCACCTTGTAAGGTCCAATAAAACGTGGACTTAATTTTCTTTTCTTATTGAATCTTAGGACTTTCTTCCATGGGGATACTTTCAAAAACACATTGTCACCAATTGGAAACTCAATTTCTTTTCTTTTCAAATCCGTGTAAGATTTCTATAAATCTAGAGTGGTCTTCAAACAGTAACAGATTACCTTTACTTTCTCTTCGGTTTGTTTGACTAAGTCAACTCAATGAATCTGATGTTCTCTGAGTTCGGTCCAATACAAGGGCGTTCGACACTTATGCCCATATAAAGCCTCATGAGGCGCCATTTTCAAACTCGACTAATAGCTATTGTTGTAGGCAAAAACTCTACCAGCGGTAAATATTTTTCCCAACTGCCTTGGAATTTAAGGACGCAACACCGCAACATGTCTTCAAGAATCTGAATTACTCTTTCCGACTGGCCGTCAATTTGCAGATGGAAAATCGTGCTAAAATTCAACTTTGTTCCCAAAACTTCTTGTAAGTTTTTCCAAAACTGCGAGGTAAACCTCAGATCTCTATCTGAAATAATCGACAAGGGCACTTCGTGAAGTCTCACAATTTCAGAAACATACAACTCGACTAGCTTATCAAGCGGGTAATTGGTACCTACCGGAATAAAGTGAGCTAATTTCATTAATCGATCAACTATGACCCAAATAGCGTCTTTCTTTCTTGGTGACAACGGCAATCCCGTCAAAAAATCCATAGTAATTCGATCCCATTTCTACTCGAGAACTGTTACAGGCTGAAGTAAACCCGAGAGTACTTGGTGCTCAGCTTTCACTTACTGACAAATTAAACATTTCGACACAAACTCTGAGATGTCCCTTTTCATACCCAGCCACCAATACAATCTCTTCAAGTCATTATACATCTTGGTACTACTAGGATGGATTGACATACAACTACTATGTGCCTCGTGAAAAATTTTCCCAATAAGCTCATCATCTCTAGGTACACAGACCCTATCTAGAAAAACTAACGGTACTAATCCGAAAATCTGATTTGTTATCTATCTCACACTGAGTAACATTGGCTTGTAAATCTTTATCACTTTTCTGAGCTTCACAAATCTCTTGAAGAAACATAAATCTAGCTCTCAACTCTGCTAGAATCGAACCTTCCTCGATTACACGCAACTGAGTATTCATAGCTCTCAAGGAAAATAATGACTTTCTACTTAGTGTATCCGGGACAACGTTCGCCTTTCCCGGGTGATAATCAATTACTAACTCATAATCTTTAATCAACTTCAGCCACCTTCATTGCCGTTCAAATCCTTTTGAGTCATCAAATACTTTAGACTTTTGTGGTCAGTGGGTACTCGACATCTCTCTCCATACAAATGGTGTCTCGAAATCTTCAATGCGAACACTATGGTGGCTAACTCTAAATCGTGATTCGGATAGTTTTTCTCATGCGGCTTCAGTTGTCTCAAGCCATATGCTATTACCTTGCCTTCCTGTTTGAGCATGCATCCCAATCCATTCAAAGAAGCGTCTCTATACACTACGAATTCTTTTCTCGGTTCCAGTTTCACTAAAATTGGAGCTTCAATCAACAACGCCTTTAGTTTCTCGAAGCTCTGCTGGCACTTTTCTGTCCATTCGAACTTAACATCTTTTTGAAGCAACCTCATCATCGGAGTAGCGATCATGGAGAATACTTTAATGAATTGTCTGTAGGAACCTGCTAAGCCTAGAAAGCTTATAATCTCTGAAACATTCCTCAGCGATTTCCACTCAACAATAACCGATATCTTACTTAGGTCAACTCTAATTCTATCGTCCGACACGATGTGTCCCAAAAATCCGACCTCTCGGAGCCAAAACTCACTTTTACTAAACTTGGATACAACTGATTATCTCTTAAAGTCTGCAAAACAGTTTTCAAATGCTCCGCATGATCACTCTCATCATGAGAATAAATTAATATATCATAAATAAAAACCACAACAAATTTATCCAAGTATGGCCTAAAAATGCAATTCATTAAATCCATAAACATTGCAGGAGCATTCGTTAAGCCAAAGGGCATGACAAGGAACTCATAATGCCCATACCTCATTCGAAACGCGGTTTTGGACACATCCTATTCCTTAACTCTCAACTAGTAATAACCGGACCTCAGGTCTATCTTAGAAAACACCGTGGCTCCCTTTAATTGATCAAACAAATCGTCGATCCTTGGCAAGGGATACTTGTTCTTCATCGTCACCTTGTTGAGTTGCCTATAGTCTATACATAACCTTATCGACCCGTCTTTCTTTTTCACAAAAATTACTAGAGCACCCCACGGAGAATAGCTCAGTCTCACAAAACCTTTATCCGTTAACTCTTGTAGCTCAGCCTTCAACTCTTTTAATTCTAACAATGCCATCCTATTCGGGGCAATCGATATAGGAACAGTACTAGGGACTAACTCGACACCAAATTCAACTTCCTTAGCTGGAGGCAGTTCGGGCAACTCTTCTAGAAACATATCCGAAAGCACACATACCACTGGCACTGACTCAATCTTTACCTCCGTCACTTGGGCATTCAACTTAAATACGAGATAAGACTCATACCCTTTTCTCATATATTTCTCAGTAATAATAGAAGAAATCACTCCAGGTAAGCTATCCGGTTCACCTGATTCAACTTGAAGAATATCCCCATTTTCACATTTCAATTAAATGAATTTCTTCCCACAATTTACTATGACATCATGGGTAGACAACCAATCCATACCAATGATAATGTCAAATTCATCAAATGGCAATAACATGAGGTTAGCTGGAAAATAATGACCTCTAATTGTCAAAGGACAATTTCTACATACTTGGTCAACTAATATATACTTGCCTAATGGGTTTGACACCTTTACCACAAATTCTATAGGCTCGACAGGCATATTCATGCTAGAAACCAGTTTCATACAAGCATACGAATGGGTAGATCTAAGATCTATCAAAGCAACAACAGAAATATCATGAAGAAAGAAAGTACCCGTAATCACATCCGGTGACGATGCCTCTTCACGAGCACGAATGGCATAAGTCCTTACAGGAGCTCGGCCCTCAGACCTTACAGCAGAATCTTGATGCACACTTCTTTTGCTAGCCCCACTTCTGGAGTTCTTCTGTAGTCTACCCCTCAAAGAAGCATTACTGGATTTTATATCTTGCTTTTTGTCTTTCTCATCCATTTCAGGACAGTTTCGGATGAAGTGGTCCAGTGAACCAAACTTGAAACAACCTCTATCATTTTCTCGGGACTAACCAAAATAGCGTCTACCGCACTATGAATATTTTGGTCTGTTCGGTCGAGCACTACCAACACTTGCAATAGAAGTGGTTTGAGCCTTAAACGACGTGTACTGTTTATTCTTATTTCTACCTGAGAATCCTACTGAAGTATTTGATCGAGTAGGTAACTTTCTCCATCTCTTAGATGATGATTGATATGATTTCCGCATCTGCTTTTCCTTGAGTCACGATACTCAATATCAGCTTTACTCTTTTCATTGTTCAATTCTACTGCCTTGCAAGCTCTTTCAACCAGTATCACAAACTTCCTTAACTCTAAGATGCCAACTAATAATCGGATGTCTTCGTTCAATCCGTCTTCAAATCTCTTGCACATGATGGCTTCGGTAGATACGCACTCCCTAGCGTATTTTTTGAGTTTTACAAACTCATGCCTATATTCTGTTATTGATATTTGGCCTTGCTTCAACTCTAGATATTCCTTCCTTTTCTGATCTATTAACCTCTGACTAATATACTTCTTTCGAAATTTCTCTTAGAAGAATTCCCATGTAATCCTTTCCCTTGGTACAACCGACACAAGGATGTTCCACCATTGGTAGGCCCAGTCTCACAGGAGTGACACAACACACTTCATGCACTCCTCAAGTGTGCAAGACAACTCACTGAATACACTAGTGGTATTTTTTAGCTAGGATTTTGCTCTCTCTAGGTCATCATCTATATTGGCCCTAAATTCCTCGGCTCATTACTTCCTAATTCTGTAATGGGAAGCTTCTCCCTTCTTAATATCTCTACAACTTGGGGAGCTATGGGGGCAGGCTGGGGAATTCGTGGGGGTGGGGGAGATGGAGTGCTCGGATTCACATGAATAAACTCCGAATACCATACGTCCATCATATAAAGGTAGGCTTCTCTAGCCCCTCCGCCCTGACTCATTGTCACGGGCCTGCTCTCTACTAGCGCGGTCCTTTCAGCGGGAGCCGGTGCATTACTCTCCACATCATTTGCCACTACTCCACCGGGATTCATTTACTATATGAAACCCAATTTAAAGGTCAGGAGTCATCACACTATCACAATGTATTTATGGCATGTATAGCTAGACTTGTGCACTCATTACATTAGTCTGAGAATCAACTAAACCTAGTCTAATACCACTAAATGTAACATCCCTTACCCGAGTTCAACGCTGGAATAGGATACGAGGTGTTGCTGGACTTAAACATATACAAATATACATTTCCTAATTATAAAATTTCACTCCAGTTTAAAACTTTTCACAATACCTTAATCTCCCTACTATGGGCCTACGAGGCCCTGAACACACTTTGGAATTGATTCAGGACTAATCCCTACACTCTAGAAAACTCTGTAAAATTTCAAGCAGATAGGGGCACACGCCCGTGTGGATGGGAAACATGTCCATGTGAATTTATTTCTCGATTTGAAACTATAGGGGTTTTCACACTGCTTGGCACACGCCCGTGTCCATGACTTATGTCCCCCACACGGTTGCGACACACGACCGTGTCTCCACTCATGTGGTTACTACTGGGCATTCTGTTTTGCCAACTTTAGGTGCAGGGGACACATAGCCTTACCACACACCCATGGGGCAAGCCATGTGTCACACATGGTATAGACACACGCCCGAGTATCTACCTGTGTGGACAAAAACAAGGCTATTTACCAAGCCTTTTTGCCACCCTTACTTGCACCAACTATAACAGTTCGATTTTGACCCTAGTCGAAATAGTGGTTTCAGGACCACAAATCTGAGCCTAAAAAATATTTTAATATTATTTCTGTGTCTGTGATATGTGAATTTATATCTGTATAGTTTCTGTGATTTAATTTGTCTGTTTCTATGCTTAATTATGAAAAAGGATTAAATCGTGAAAAGTGTAAAACTTGAGTGCTAGATGATAAAGCACCTATTTGGCTTGGCTTTTAAAATAAAGGTCCTTGCATGTCAATTGTACTATTTGTTTAAATGGTGGACAATTATGGGCATTAGTGGATGGAAATTTATGTTTTAATAACAAGGGCAAAATGGAAAATTGATTAACATGTTAATATTAATCAAAAACAAAACAAAATGTGGCCATTTTATTTATCTTTCTCTACCAAAATTAGAAAAGAAGAAAGAGTTTTAAGATTCATTTCATTCGGCCATGAATATTTATGATTAAGGTACGAATTTTCGTCCGTTTTTGATGATTTTTACGTTTCTGTGATCGTTGCTTCGTGTTCTTCAAAGCCCATGTCTGAATTTCTGTTTCTATTGAAGATTTCATGAAATGCCATTGTTGATATCATGAGTTTTGTGATGTTTTTGGATGAATTATGAAGGCTTGTTAGATGAGTTATATATTCTGTTCTTGAATTTTTGATGAAATAAGCTATTTGGGCTAATTTGTGAAAATGAGGTTTTGAAGGACTAATTTGTGAATTTAACATGTTGTATGGGCTTATATAGAAGCCATGAAAATTCGGCTAGCCCTTATTGCAAAGAAATTTTACATATTGGTGATTTTGTGAAAAATAGACTAAATTGTCAAAGTGTGAAAATGTAAGGGCTAAAATGTAAAGTGCCCTAAATATGTGTATATGGATTAAATTGAATGAAATCAATTATTAAATGGCTGAATTTATATTGTATTAGATCAAGAACAAAGAAAATCAAACTTAGATCGAGGGAAGTCCAAAGTAGTCGAATAGTCGACTCATTTTCATCCGAAATCCGTACGAGGTAAGTCAAACTACACTTATGTGTTAAGTTGATTAAATTTTGTGTTTATAAATTATTATCTGTATTGGACGGCCTTGAGAGCCTGATAAAAAAATGTTGGTATTGATCTGAATTATCGTGTAAGACCGTGTCTGGGACACAGGCATCGATTTGAAATTTAAGTGTAAGACCCTGTCTAGGACAGAGGCATTGGTACTGAATTATATGTAAGACCACGTCTGGGACGTCGGCATTGTACTTGTCTGTGAATATTTATTCCATTTCTGGATTGTCCAATGATAAAGTATGAGATATGAAATGTTTAATTCATACAGGTACGTTTGTATCGTACTAGATTTCTGAATAGAAAAGACTATGTTTCTGTGAAGTAAGGAAATATTCTATGAGACGATTGTGAAATCTGGCCATTTACTATTATTTTGATGTTATAATAGTTAGGAATTTGTATTTGACTTACTAAGGTCTTCGTAGCTTACTCTGTGTGATTTCTGTCTGTTTTACTGTTATCACAGCTACTGAAGGCTCGGGATAGTCGAGGATTATCACCACACTATCAAGCTCTTTTTAGTACCTTTGAAAGTGTTAATATTGCTAAGTATGGCATGTATAGGCTAGAATGTCTATGTATTAAGTTTTGAATTGTATATATATGTTATGCCATGTCAATTGGCTAGCAAATGTTAAGTTTTGTGCATAGTTTTGATGCATGTTTTGAAATGTGCTATGTTCTAATGTGTTTTGGTCATACTTGAGCATTGAATTGGTTGGAAATGTTGGTATACTTGTTGCATATTAATGTTTGTAGGATTGGAACCATATGGGGTGGCAAATTGGCTTAAACCAAGCCAACATTGTGCCACACGGCCAAGGAATACGAGCGTGCCTTGTGGCCATGTGAGAAAGTCAGTAGCTAGCTAAATTTTACACAGTCATGGCACACGGTCGTGTTTGTTGGTGTAACACCCCGAACACGAGACCGTCACCGGAGTCGAACACGAGGTGTTAACAGACTTTTAAAAAAAATTTTCCAGACACTGCCAATCTGCGTAATAGTCTCTTTAAAAATCATATCTTGAGTACAGAAACTCGGAATCCAGTTCCGTAAATTTTCACTGAAACTAGACTCATATTCCCATCTACATATTTTTTTCTAGAATTTTTGGTCGGGCCAATTTGTACAGTTTATTAGTCAAAGTCTCCCATGTTACAGGGATCGACTACCCTGACCTTTGCGCATTACGACTTGGATATCTCCCTGTACAGGGCTTCAATACTGATGCCGTTTGTTTCTATAGAAACTAGACTCAGAGAGGAATCTATAAATATATGGATTGAATCCTAATTGTCTCTGGTTAATTTATAATTAATTTCTAAAGTCGGAACAGGAAATCCAGAAACCGTTCTGGCCCTATCTCACAAGAACCTGAATATCTCTTAACATACTGTCCGTATGATTGTTTTGTTACTTTCCTATGAAAATAGATTCATCAAGGTTCGTTTAAATAATTTATTCACTATTTAATCCCATTCCTACTATTTTTAGTGATTTTCCAAATCTACATCACTGCTGCTGTCAGCATCTGCCTTTAAGGTAGACTTTACCTATTTCATTGTTTCCATGATTCAACTAGCCCCTTTTTGCATAAATAGCACAATTTATGAAAGTGATTAACCATTCCCATGGCCAATCCTTGTCAAGCATATCCACACCAAATGATTATAACATTATACTCAAACACATATAAGCCATTTTCGCATGGCTATCCAAAATTTATACAAGTCCAAAGGGTCCACGACCCATAACAAACGGGTAGTCCTATACATGCCATTTCGAAGTTCAACCAAAATTGTACCAAAAGGGGGCTTTGATAGTGTGGGCGACTTTGACCTCAAGATCCCGAGTCCGATAGCTGGAGAACCAAATCTATAAAATAGAGGAGCAATGAAACGGAGTAAGCAATTTATGCTTAGTAAGTTTTGAGCAAGGAATTCCAGCACAACAAAAGTATAGCATTCATATAGCTAAACGGATAATTTCATATGCACAAATTTTCGATATCATACTTGCTTCACATTACCAACCCTTATGTACATACACAAAAGATCAACTTAGCCAAAGGCCGGTAGCTCGTTTATCAACTGAGCGAATACTTATTTGTAAGGGCTCAACTAAATTCAAGCACATACGAAACATACCTCAATGTTGGGATGTTTCTAGAGTATTAACTGAAATTTTTACAGCAAGATCATTCATTCCCAAATCACGTACCTTCGGAATTTAACCGGATATAGCTCCTCGTTCAAATGCCTTCGGGGCATAGCCCGGTTATAGTAACTCGCACAAATGCCTTCGGGACTTAACCCGGATTTAGTAACTCGCACAAATGCCTTCGGGACTTAACCCGGATTTAGTAACTCGCACCAATGCCTTCGGGCTTAGCCCGGAATTAGTATCTCGCACAAATGCCTTCGGATCTTAGTCCGGATATGGTCACTTAGCACAAAGCCTTCGGGACTTAGCCCGGACATCATTCAAATAACCATGCACATTTAACAATAAATCATGGCACATTCGTATTTCATTTTCGTTAGCAAAACTCAAACACAAGACACTTATCATTCTTGTAATTTCGGCTCAATAGCCACACACAAAGAGCATGATTTTGATTTGCTTAAAACATGATCTAATCAAATCTTAATTTAAGCTCTCTTACTCAAGAACTTACCTCGGGTGTTGTCGAACGATTCCGATAGCTATTCGACCACTTTTTCCTTCCCTTTATCGGATTTAGTTCCCCTTTGCTCTTGAGCTTAATTAAACAAATAAATTGATTTAATCATTTGAGCATCGAAAAGAGGAACACAAGGCACTTAGCCCATATTTATACATTAGACATTAAGGTCACATATGTACGGAATCATGAATCAAACTCAACATTTTTGCTAATTTTTCCCCCTTGGCCGAATATGCATGTCTATTTTGGGGCCGATTTCAACACTTAATACATTCTACAAGTATTGTCACTTGTATTGACTAAACACCCTTTTGTTTCAAGTTCAAAACTTGGCTAATACACACATATACACACTAGTAAAGCATCCTCTCCCTTTCCATCAATTTAACACATGCATTGCTCATTAACATGCAAAAGTTATATTCGGCCTTAGCACACAACTTGCTAGCCGATTCTTCCCCATCTAGCAACCAATGCACATATGTGCTCACTCAAAAATGCTAAAAAGGAGATTCAAGAATCATCAATCCACCATCACATGCATCATTAACAAGCTTCATATTTAGCATGCAATGGCATTAACACAAAATCCACCTAGGCCAAATCTTAACTCATCTTCATGCCTCATCACCACAACATCAAACATCAACCAAGAATGATGCATCCATGGCCGAGTGTCATTTCCATCACATAGCAAGATTTAGACCATGGGCTAGGTAGAACTCAAGCTAACAACTAAAATATGCATGCATCTCATGGAACATCACCAAACATACCTTAGCCTAGTCACATGCATGGCCGAACCTCTTCAACCTTTCTTCTTCCTTCCTCCTTAAAATTTTTGGCCAAGGATGAACCAAAGGATGAGCATTTTTTTCTTTGTTTTTCTTTCTAGTTTCGGCAAAATGGGGGGGACAACCACACACCCCTTTTTTTTTGTTTTCATCACATTTCCTTTCATTATTATGCCCATGCTCCTTATTTTATTTTTTTCCACCCATGATGCACCAACAAGACATGTCTATGACATGTCTTGCCCATCACACTTGGTCTACCATGCTTGTCATGGCCGGCCACTACTAGTAGGGGGGAATTTGACATGCAAGCCCCCCCTTTTTCCACATGCACTAATAGGTCCTTACGCATTGACCTATCACATTTTAAAATTTTCTCATATAAGTCCTATTCGATGAAATTCACTTACAATTAACAAAATTCAAACACGAAATTTTCACACATGCACATGTATATATAATGAGCATCAATTATGACGGTTAATAATTTTTACGACTCGGTTTACCGGTCCCGAAACCACTTCCCGACTAGGGTCAATTTTGGGCTGTCACAGTTGGTCGTGTTAAAAAGTCAGTGTAGGACCTCTTTTTGGCAAGGTTGGACCACATGGGCGTGTCTTGTGCCCGTGTGAGTCACACGGGCGTGTGACTTGGTCACATTTGAAAATATTGATTAAGTTATGAAATTTCTGAAAGGGTTCGGTTTAGTTCTGACCTTCCCTAAATGTATGTTTTAGGTCTCGTAGACCATCTTAGTGGATGAATTGTGGATGAATATTTATGTATTGATATTATATGATATCTGTGAATCTGTGTTACTTTGAAATGCTCTGTCTGTCCTGTGACTCCCCTTTCCTATTTCGACGACGTTACGAGATAGGGGTGTTACATTTTATTGGTATTAGAGCTATGGTTTAGTCGGTTCTAGGACTATCATAGTGTATATGAGTCTAGCTATACATGCTATATATTTGAATCTGTGATAGTGTGATGACTCCTGACTTTGAAATGTGCTTTTATATAGCAATGGATCCTAATAGAGCCGTAGCTGACGATGTTGAAAGTAATGCGCCTACTCCCGCGCAAGGGACGGTGCAAGATGATTCCCGACCGGCTATGAGTAGCAGTGATAACGAGGCTAAGCAAGCCTTTTATTAGATGATGAATGAATGGTTCACCCAATACATTAGAACCAACCCGGCTGTTCAACAACCTCCACCCTAGTTAATCCTTCTCAAATTTCTGTTATGCCCTCAGTGAGTGCAGTTCAACTAAGTAGACCACCTGTTGATAAAATTAGAAAGTATGGGGCTGAAGAGTTCCGATCTACCACGAATGATGATGCTGAAAGAGCTGAATTTTGGTTGGAAAATACGATATGAGTATTTGATGAAATATCTCTGAATCTAGAAGAATGTGTTAAATGCGCCTTTTCACTTCTGAGAGATATGGCGTATCATTGGTGTAAAACTTTAATATTTGTGGTTCCGAGAGAATGGGTTACTTGGGATTTCTTCCAAGATGAATTTTGGAAGAAATACATTAGTCAGAGATTTATTGATCAGAAATGTAAAGAGTTTCTTGAGCTTAAACAGGGTCGAATGTCTGTTACTGAATATGAACAAGAATTTGTGAGATTGAGCCAGTATGCTCGGGAAAGTGTATCAAATAAAGCAATAATGTGCAAAAGATTTGAAGATGGACTAAACAAAGATATTCGTTTACTAGTGAGGATTTTGGAGATTAAAGAAATGGTAGTGCTCGTTGAGCGAGCATGTAAAGCTGAAGAATTAAGCAAAGAGAAAAGAAAGCTGATTCTGAAGCTAGAGATGCTAGAAAAAGATTTTCAAGTAAATCATTTCAGTCTGGATTAAAGAAATTCTGAAATGATCAGAACCGTTCAAATACTAATATGGGACATTCGAACTGAGATCGAGCTAGATCATATTCGAACACCAGAGCCCCTGTTTTTTTTGTTGCAAGTGTTGGAAGTGTTCGATCTGAGAAACCTGAATGTAAACACTGTGGTAAAAGACATCCGAGAAATTGTAGATTGAATGACCGACCTTGTTTCTGATGTAGATCCCTGGATCATTTTATAAGAGATTGTTCTGAACCCATTGAGCAAGAGAATGTACAGAATCCGAGACAGAGTAACACCTCAGCTAGAGGTAGACCTTCCAAAAACACGAGAAATACAAGTGGTGATCAAAGAGCTACTAGGGATACTACTGTTAGATCTGAGGCCAGAGCACCTGCCAGAGCCTATACTATCCAAGCTCGTGAGGAAGCCTCGTCTCCAGACGTGATTACTATTACCTTTACTCTTTATGGTACTTTTGTGATTACATTGATAGACTCTGGATCAACGTATTCTTATATTTGTACGAATTTAGTGCACAGTAAGACTTTGCCTGTAGAGTCTACTGAATTCGTAATTAGAGTATCGAACCCCTTAGGAAAAAGTGTCTTGGTTGATAAAGTCTGCAAGAATTGCCCGTTAATGATTCGAGATATTTTTTTTCCTACTGATTTGATGCTTTTACCTTTCGACGAATTTGATATAATTCTGGGGATGGACTTGTTAATATTGCACGATGCTATTGTGAACTGTAAAAGAAAAGTCATTGATTTAAGGTGTAAGAACGATGAGATAATTCGAATTGAGTCTAGTGATCTGAATGGACTACCAGCTGTGATATCTGCAATGAAAGCACGAAAATATGTAAAGAAAGGTTATGAAGCCTACTTAGCTTATATGCTAGACTCGAAAGTGAATGATAAGAAAGTTGAATCAGTGCCTGTTGTTTGTGAATTCTTTGATGTGTTTCCTGAAGAGTTACCTGGTTTGCCTCCGATTCAAAAGTCGAGTTTGGCATTGAATTAGTATTAGTTAAACATCAGATAACAAGTGAGCTTGAGGACAATGAAGAAGACTACTCGATCGAAGCGCTCATCCTAGACGAATAAAAATGGTACAATTTTGATTAAGTTTTTATTACTTTAGATATCACAATCAAGATCTTGTTTTGGAAAATTTTTTAAAACTTTGGTTTTTTCCTAAATTTATTTTCCACTGTGTTTTCCAAACCTGTTGTTCCAACTAAGAAGTCATACACCCAACGCACTAGCTTTTGGTTTCTTATCTATTTGAACTCAGTCTTTTACTTGCATCAAAGTATACGATTCACGAATACATAGTCCACCATCCATTTAGGATTAAGGTATGCCACACTATGAACGGTACAAGTGAATAAATCTATAAAATAATCTAATATCTATTCTACTTGGGTCTTGTCTGATGTATTGTCAGTCTAATTAGTCACATCTATGTCTTTATCTTCTGGGACAAAGCATACTGCCATTTGGAATTGATAGATGGCACATTAGTCTTTCAGTTAGTTTGCTCATTTTCGGTTAGACTAAGGACATGTTTAGGTTCATCTACTAATACAAGATGTCTTTTTCGTATTATGATTTCACCACATAATACCGCTTAGTATTAGTTAAACATCAGATAACAAGTGAGCTAATATTTGCTTCCATTTTTCTTTGCATGCAAAAACCATTGAAGACAATATACAAATTGTATTAATGTAATTCATGTATAATTTTATTAAACTAATCTTTTCGGAAAAAAATACAAGTATACAAACGAGTATACTACAATCAAGTAATTAGATCCAACATGAAAAACTTCGTAAAAGAATAGATGTAGAGGAAAATGAAACCCCGTCTCGAATGCATACAATAGAAATAAAGAGCAAGTTTCGCAGTGGGACCTTTAAGCAGGTCACTGAAGGTATTAAAACCTCACAGGCGTATAAACTCAAAGTCATAATTGTTCACATAGAGACTACAACATATGAACAAGTTTTCTATATCTTTTTGTTCAGTGTTGTAACTAATCATTGGTTTAGTTATTATTGCATCTTTTATCCTCTTAAGCTTCAAAGCCTATGACAAGTTTATACCACTCCTCCCCTGTCCAAGCATTACAACAAACAATCAATAAGAACAATAAGAAGAAAGAAAAGGAAGGAAATTATGTAACACCCCTCACCCGTATTCAGCACCAGAATAGGGTTACAGAGCATTATCGAACTTACAAAATAATTAAACATCCATTTAGCATATATTTTCACTATTCAAGCAGTCATCATTCAATGTCGGTCAATTTGTCCCTCATACGAGCCTACAAGGCCCTAAAAATGCTTTGGGAGTGGTTCGAGACTAAACCGGTAACTCAAGAAATTATCATGAAACTTTGAAAATCTTTCTCAAAATAGGGGACACACGCCCGTGTGGCCAAGCCGTGTGTCTCACACAGCCACCAGACACGTCCGTGTCACAATTCATGTGGACATTCGAAATGAGAGCACATGGCCATGTCCCAGCCCGTTTCTGACCCCGTGTAACTCTCTGACTTGGGTCACATGGCCAACACACACGCCCGTGTGCCCTAAAAGTGGTCATACACGCCCGTGTACCAGGTCGTGTGCTAGGCCGTGCCAATCTTAGAGGGTATACTGACTTATGCCGTATGGCCAAGTCACACGCTCGTGTGTGAGGCTGTGTGGAGCATACTAACTTGATTATAAATTCAACACCAGAGGACACATGGCCGTATAAGATGACCGTGTGTCACACACGGTTGAGACATTAAAACAATTAAAGAATAAATTTATATATATCATAATAATTAAAGTTAAAATATATTATAATATTAAGAAAACTTAATAATTAAGTAAATGTATATATATTATATAATAATAAAAGTTAGTGTAATAGATAATAATAAAAAAGAAAGAAAAGAAAGAAAGCCATACAAACTAAGAAAGAAAAGGAGAAAGAAAGGAGACCCACGGTTAGGGCTCTAAATTGTTCAAAGTTCAATTGGTTAGTCAATTTAGTCACTTTTCTTGTAATTTTTATGTTTTTGGAATCCTGGTACTTAGGGTTACTCGATCCATGTCGAAATTTTAGTAATTATTAAGTTTTTAAGTGTTGTTAATGTTGAATAATTTTAGTATTAGGGATTAAATTGATAGATTTTTAAGTTAGAAATGGAAAAGGATTAAATTGTAGAATAAATTGTGAAATTTGAGTATTAGGGACTAAATTGTGAAAAATTCAAAATTTATGGGTTTAAGTCAAAATAGGGAGTTAAATTTAGTTTAAATTGGAATTTGTATGAAAATATAGAATTAAATGTGAAGAATAAAAATTAGTCTCAGTTTAGGGACTAAACTAGAATTTAGGCAAATATTGAGTAAAAATTGGAATATTCAATATTCAATATGAAATTGAAATTTTATTGTATTGATGACTTTTAATTGTTTTAGTTCCGTAGCTAACGTCGTGCCAGAATCATCGACTCAAAAAGAGAAGGATAAAATCGACGTCGAATAGCTCAGAATTCCTGGTTTTGATTTCTATAATCCGAACTTAGTTGTTAATTGTTATAATTCAATTTAATGAATATGGTAAGTGTTGAGGTGAGTAATTGACATTTTGATAATTGATTGAAATGGATTGAATTGGTAGATACATATTGAATGTATTGATTATTGAATTGAAATGAATATATATATGTTAATGTGAAAGTTGGATATTGATTATTATAGATTGAATTTAATTCATGGGTATATATGTGATTATATGAAAAATTAGTATTGGATATTGGTTATATCTGAAATGTGAAATTAAACCCTATTAACTGTATCGGGCTGAGTGATAGCATGCCATAGGATAGGAAGAGTTCAGGGATTTCTTCGACTTCGAGTTGATGAGGCACTGGGTGCCAATTTACTTCGGTTTAACCGATGAGACACTGGGTGTCAAATTTATATTAATGCTGGGTGCAGTTACTACTTCAAATTTATCTGATGAGGCACTAGATGCCAAACTGGTGTGTTGGTTGGATCTGTATATCCGTCTGAGTCTGAGTCGTGTTAATAGGGGTAATTAAATAAAACGGTACTATGATTGATGTTGGATGATATTGTATGTGAACTGAAAATGGGATAATGATTTGAAACATGAAAATGAGATACATGAGTTATGTACTCATGAATTGGATATGGAATGGATAATTTTATTATTTAAATGATATATGGATCAAATTGTGAAAAGCTATTATATAGAAAGTGATGAGAATTGAGTATGGTATGAAATGATGTATTCATGAATTGAGTATTGAATGGCTAATGGCATTGTACGAATAAATGTGGTTTGATATGTGAATAACTATTTATTTAGCAATTGTGCATATTATATTATTGTCTTTAAATATTTGGATTATAGAAATACCATTGAGTTTTACTCAGCGTATGATTTTATTTTTCCGTGCGCAGGTGAGGTACTTCACTTTTGATCGCCGATTCAGCATCCAATAACGATCCCGAACTCAAATGTGGTGATGTTTATTTTTTGTGTCGGTATGTACCTAGGATGTCTAAATGATAGTTATTTTGTGGATGGATTGTAAATTAGGTTATAAGTGTAATGCTAGTGTGGTATATAAATATATAAACATGTGTTTATGTTTGAAGCCATAGTATGGTATGGTAGATTGAACCAAAGCTTGGTATGTGCATGTGAATTTAAGTTAATGTTTTCGGTAGATATGAGCTAGGCCAAATTGATGGATTTTGTCATGTTTTATAATTTTAATTTGAATGATGCATTAATGATATGTTTTGATGAATCATTTCATGATTTTTGAAATGTTTGAAATGAATGATTAGATTATGATACTATGTAATGCTCTGAAACCCTATTTTGGCGACGGATACGAGTTAAGGATGTTACATATTTTGAGTCCAACATCAAACAATCATCCCCAAAAGGGAACCTAGGGCTCACACGAACAAACACATACCAATACCTTCAATCTCCTTGCAACGATCAATGTAAAGTCCTTAAGAATAATGAACGACTCCCGCATAGCCATGTCTCAAGAGAGATCACTTTATAACTTCTCATATGCTTAGGGGGTGGGGGCAATTGTTATACTTACACCTCATGAGCATGACCAGCCAATCTTGTAATCCCCTTCACAACCTTCTCAAGTTAAGGATCCATGAGAACAAAGTCCTCTAGAAACCCTTTACCTCGTGAGCCTACAATAGGGCGAGCATACACTACAGGGATCACTCTTCTAACAAGTGCAGGATACTTTCCATTTGTACATCACATTTACTCATTGTATTAACATAATAACCTACCTAGGAGGAGGGATAATATTGGTTCGATTTGATCAAGTTTTTTGGATTTTTTGAACTGTCCATCATAATTTAGTTCAATTCTTAGTTTTTCATATTATTTTTTTTATTTTGGATTTTTATACTTATTTGAGTTTTTTATGGCTTTTTGTAAAATAAATAAAATTTCGGCAATAACAATATATTGCAAAGAAAAGAGAAATAAAATAAAGAAAACACATATTTTTACGTGGAAACCCTGTCGAGAAAACCACGGGCAGAGAAGAAAATTTACTATGTCGAATTCGAATAATTACAAGAGGAGTAGACTATGTCTATTTATAAGCTTGTAAAACCATATTCTAATAGAAGTGTAGTAAGACTGAAACACCTTATTCTAATTAATGTAAAATAGATGGAGTTTAATAAGGTTTAAAAAACCTTATTCTAAAATAAAATAAAAGAAGTGTAGTTCTATATGGATTTTACCTTTATTTTATTTTACCATTGTATTTTATTAAAATAAGGATTCGGGTCACTTAATTCTAATAATCTCCACCTTGACACGAATTCTCAATGAACAAGTTCTTCATCGTGAACTCTCAACGAACAAGTTCTCCACCTCTTCAATAAAACCCCTTAAGGGTTTTAACTTCAACAATGAACACCAACCAAGTCTAAGCAATGGACAAAACTTGGTTATAGGAAGTGACTCGGTCATCATATCTGTAGGATTTTCATGAGTACTAATTTTTCTCACAACAATATCACCACGAGCAATAATATCTCGAACAAAATGATACCGAACATCAATATGTTTTGTTTTCTTATGAAATATTTCATCTTTTGTAAGGAAGATGGCACTCTGACTGTCACAAAATACTATACTGATTTGAAAGTCTTCATTGAGTTCACTAAAGAGTTCCTTCAACCAAATAGCTTCTTTACAAGCTTCAGTAATCGCCATGCACTCAGCTTCAATGGCAGACAAAGCAACTATAGTTTGCAAAGTGGCTTTCCAACTGATTGCACAACCTCCAATTGTAAAGACATAACCTGTGAGAGATCTTCTTCTATCAAGGTCTCCAGTAAAATCAGCATTAACATACCCAATGACTCCATCTCTAGTTCTTTCAAACTGTAAGCAAACATCAGTAGTACCTCATAAGTATCTTAAAATCCACTGAACTGCTTTCCAATGTTTTTTACTAGGATTCGCCATGTATCTGCTAATTGCACTGACTGTATATGATAAATCTGGACGTGAACAAACCATAGCATACATGAGAGATCCCACTGCACTAGAGTATGAAACATGTGATTTGTACTCAATCTCATCATCTGATTGTGGAGACAAAGCCGATGAAAGTCTGAAATGGGCTACTAAAGGAGTACTAACAGGTTTGGCACTCTGCATATTGAACCTACAAAGAACTTTCTCAATGTACCCCTTCTGACTTAAGTACAATTTACTTGCTTTTCTATCTCTGAGAATATCCATACCAAGTATCTTATTTTCTGGTCCCAAATCTTTCATCTCAAATTCTTCACTTAGTTGGGCTTGGACCTTTCTTATCTCTCCTTTATCTTTTGTTGTTGTCAACATGTCATCAACATAAATGAGTAGATACACAAAAGAACCATCACTTTTTTTCTTAAAGTAAACACAACTGTCAAAGCTACTTCTTTTGAAGTCATGAGAAGTCATAAAAGAATCAAACCTCTTGAACCACTATCTTAGTGATTCTTTCAAACCGTAAATGGGATTTTTTCAGCAAGTAAACATAGTCCTCTTTTTCTAAGACTGTAAAACCCTCTGGTTGTTACATGTAAATATCTTCCTCAAGTTCTCTATGCAAAAATGAAGTTTTTACATCTAACTGCTCAAGCTCCAAATCATGCATGACTGCAATACCAAGCAAAGCTCGAATCGAATTATGCTTTACAATTGGGGAGAACACATCTGTAAAGTCCACTCCTAAAATTTGGTTGTAACCCTTTGCAACAAGCCTTGCTTTATATCTGGGTTCTTCAACTCCTAAAGTCCCTTCTTTCTTTTTAAACACCCATTTACAATGAACAACCTTTTTATCTTTAGGCAATTTCACAATATCTCATATTCTATTTTTGTGGAGTGATTTCATCTCTTCTTGCATAGCAAACATCCACTTTTCTGAGTCTTCACAGCTAACCGCCTTAGAATAATTAAATGGCTCTTGGTTTGCATCTATATCTTCAGCCACATTTAAAGCATGAGCAACTAAATCGCCTCGGCATACTTCTTTGGAGGTTTAATTTCTCTTCTAGTTCTGTTTTTGGAGATAGAGTATTGTGGTGAAGAAGCAACTCTATTCTATATTTTTATACTAGCTTGAAGAGTCGACTTTGTTGTAGGTTCTAGATTAATCTGATGCTCCACCTGCTTTTGATTTTCTTTATTGAAAGAGTCTTTAAGAGATAAGTTAGGTAGTATAGCAGTTTCATCAAAAACAATATCTCTACTAATCACAACTTTTCTATTTTTAGGACACCATAACTTATACCCTTTTACACCAGCTTTATAACCAAGAAATACACATTTAATAGATCTCGATTCCAATTTTCCATTATCAACATGAGCCTGCGCAGGACACCCAAAAATCTTTAAATCAGAATAGTCAGCAGGATTACCAAACCATACCTCTTATGGAGTCTTTTTCTCAATGGCAATGGATGGAGATCGGTTGATTAAAAAATATGCAGTAGAGGCTGCTTTGGCCCAAAACGACTTTGGTAAGTTGGCATTTGACAACATATATCGAACCTTTTCTATGATCGTTCTATTCATTCATTCTGTAACACCTTTTTGTTGTGGAGTATGACGAACTGTCAAGTGTCTCACGATTCCTTCTGACTTGCACAATTTATTAAACTCATCAGAACAAAACTCTAAGCCATTGTCTGAGCGGAGGTATTTTATTTGTTTTCCCATCTATTTTTTAATAATAGTTTTCCAAGACTTAAATGCAGAAAACACATCATTTTTCTGCTACAGGAAGAATGCCCAAACTTTTTTGGAAAAATCATCAATAAAAGTTAGCATATAATTAGCTCCACCTCTCGAAGGCACTCTGGATGGGCCTCACAAATCAGAATGAATATAGTCCAACGTTCCTTTCGTGTTATGGATTCCTTTGGTGAATCAAACTCTTTTTTTTCTTTGCAAAAATGCAGTGCTGGCAGAACTTTAGTTTGCAAATTCCTTTCCCATCAAGAAGTCCTTTTTTGCTCAATTTTGTCATGCCGTTCTCACTCATATGCCCTAGGTGCATATGCAAAATTTTAGTAATATCATCATCTGATAAGGAAGAGGAAGCGATAGCTGCATCACCAGTAACAGTAAAACCCTGCAAAACATATAACTTGACAGTCTTTCTCTGCCCTTTCATCACAACAAGGGAACTTTTGGAAATCTTCAAAAACCCACTTTCAGCTGTGTATCTATACCTTTTTGATCAAGAGTACTCAACGAAATTAAATTTCCCTTCAATTCTGGAACATGTCGCACGTTCCTAAGTGCTCTGACAACTCTGTCAAACATCTTAACTTTAATCGTTCCAACACCTGCAATTTTACACGAATCATTATTCCCATCAAAACAACACCTTCAGACACTATTTTGTAAGTTGTAAACCAATCCCGATTAGGGCTCGTGTGGAAGGTGTAGCTCGAATCAAGGATCCACTCCTCGCTTACTTTAGAATTGTTGATAGAAGCGACTAGAAGTTCACCATTGCTTTAGTCTTCTACAACATCAGCTTCACTAGATTTTTTTGGATGTTTTCCCTTTTGATTCGTAGCCTCCCTTTTGATATTATTCTGCAGCTTATAGCACTCAGATTTAATGTGCCCTTTTTCCTTGAAGAAATTATAAGTTTTACCTCTGTTTGAAAACTTTGATCTACCTTTAAATTTACCGCAAGGATTTCGTTCCTGTGTTCGTCCACGATCATCATCAGTATTTCGATCTTATCTCCCACGAACAATGAGACCCTCTCTCTGAGAGTTAGGTTTAACCACAAGTTGGTTCATCTTATCATAAGATGTCAAAGAATCATAAACCTCATCAACTATGAGAGACTCGCGGCTATATGAAGTTGTGTCTCTAAAGGTTGAATAAGACGGGGGGAACAAACAAAGTAGAATCAACCCTAGATCTTCCTTATCATACTGAACCTCCATGGCCTCCAAGTTTGAGAGAATTTCTTTAAACACTGTTAAGTGTTCGTGCACAGACACACCTTCCTCCAAACGATGAGAATAAAGACACTGCTTCATATACAGCTTGCTGGTTAGAGTTTTCGACATTCATATTTGTTCCAGCCTCTTCCATAGTCCAACGATGGTCTTCTCCTACATCACATCTTGCAAAATTTCGTTTGAAAAATGTAGATGTAACTGTGTTAATGCCTTTTGATCCTTACGCTTCTTCTCTTCATCCGTTAATGTCGAAGGCATCTTATCTATCCCTTATAGGGCATCTTCCAGATCTATTTGTGCAAGAACTGCTTGCATCTTAATCTACCACAATGCAAATCTGGTGTTGCGATCCAACAGCGGAATTTCATACTTCAAAGACGCCATTATCGTGATCGAGATGAACAACCTGAAAGCTCAGATACCAAATTGTAAAATAAATAGAATGTCGGTACTGAAAATATATCGCAAAGAAAAAAGAATTAAAAATAAAGAACACACAGATTTTACGTAGAAACCCTTTCGGGAAAAACCACGGGCAGAGGAGAAAATTCACTATGTCGAATTCGAATAATTACAAGAGGAGTAAACTATGTCTATTTATAGGCTTGTAAAACCATATTCTAATAGAAGTGTAGTAAGATTGAAACACCTTATTCTAATCAACATCAAATAGATGGAATTTAATAAGGTTTAATAAACCTTATTCTAAACTAAAATAAAAGAAGTGTAGTTCTATATGGATTTTACTTTTATTTTATTTTACCACTGTATTTTATTTAAATAAGGATTCAGGTCACTTAATTCTAACACTTTTAAATATTATTTGAAAAAATTTGTAAGTTTTTCTTATAAATATTTAAAAAAATAATATTTTTTTCAAGGACTTTAAATTATTTTTACTATTTTAAATATAAAATATTTATTTTTATATCATAAAAATTAAAATTAATTATACATTAAATTAAAAAATAAAATTCAGTTTGATTTAAGGTAATTGCGATTTTTAAACTTACTTTCGATAAACCGTCCAAACACATGGATTTAGATTGGTTTTCGACTTTTCTATTTTTCTTGTTCAGCCCTAACTGAGAGAAAAGGAGATTAGTTGGTCGACTGAGCTCTAAAAAGTATGACACTTGCAAAATATAAATGTGAAGTTTTAGAGGACAAATGTAACACCCCTCACCCGTATTCAACACTGAAATAGGGTTACGGAGCATTACCGGACTTAACACACATTTAAACATACATTTCACATACAATTAATCAAATCACATACATTCCACTCACAATCAAACAATTTGTCCGTATTACGAGCCTACGAGGCCCTAAACATGCATTAGGAGTGGTTCGGGACTAAATCGATAACTTTGGAAACTTTTTGAACACTTAGAAAGTTTTCTCAAAAACAGGGGACACACGCCCGTGTGGCCCGGCCGTGTCCCTCACACGGCCATAGACACGCCTGTGTCACAGGCCATATGGACATTCAAAATGGGGGCACATGGCTGCATCCCAGCTTGTGTTTGACCTCATGTAACTCTCTGACTTGGGTTACACAGCCAACACACGCCCGTGTGACTAGCCCGTCTGCCTTAAAAATAGCCATACACGTCCGTGTGCCAGACCGTGTGCTAGGCCGTACCAAACCCATGACGCCGTGTGAAGCATACTGTCTTGATTTTAATTTCAACACCAAGGGACACGCGGTCGTGTAACATAATTGTGTGCCATACACAGCTAAGACACATGCCCGTGTCTCTGCCCGTGTGGATAAAAAAATAGGTTATTTACCAAGTCATTTTGCCACCCTAAACTTGTATGTACCTAAACCACATTAATTGGCACAAATACATAGCATCAAAAGGAAATTCATTTCAACCAAATCAAACATAATTCATGCACATTCAATACTCCCATTCTCTATACACATTAATCTCAAGCACTTATATGCATTATTTCAACCAAACATTTTACCTTACATAAATTCACAAACATATAATAGCCATTTCTAACCATTAGCTATCATATAAATGTTAAATTACCACAAACCATTTGCAAGCAATTATGGATCACATCTTAGGCCATTCTTACATATATACATATACATCCAAAATAACCAACTTAAGCCAAATCTCATGGCTATATATTTACAAGCAAAATATAACATTTACAAACCAATTCAATTGGACAAAATCATTATCAACTCATAACCAAAATGACTCAAAATACCTATACATGCCATATAAACAAAACATAAGTTCAAAAGTACCAAAGTAATAGTAGGATAGTGTAACAATGTCTTCGACGATCCCCGAGTCCGAGCTAGCTTTAAAGTCACTATAAAACATGACAAAATAAACAAAGTAAGCTATATAGCTTAGTAAGCTTGTATAGAATAAACTCAATCTTAACATTAATATACAATTCATTAATTTGAACATATCAACATATAATTCATTTAACTAACAAACCTTTCACATCTTCAATGTAACACCCCTAACCCGTATTCATCGTCAGAACAGGGTTTTAGAGCATTATCGAAATTTTCAGAACATTTTTTAAATAAATCACCTAAATTACTATTCATTAACTGAGATCATTCAAAACGTCCCTTAATTGGACCCTCGAGGTCCAATACGAGCATTAGAATCGAGTTGGAACTTAATTGGGAGCTCTAAGAATTTTTTGCGACATTTCAAAATTTTTCCAAGGTACAGGGCTCACACGCCCGTGTGACCTTGGGACACGCCCGTGTTGGAGGCCGTGTTCGACCCCGTGTAACTCTCTGACTTGTGCACACGGCCATGTCACACACCCGTGTGCTAGGTCCTGTGGAAAATTAATTCATTTCAAAATTAGGTGCAGGTTTTACATGGCCAAGACACATGCTCGTGTTCTAGGCCATGTGGCACACACGGCTGAGACACACGCCCGTGTCTTTACTCATGTGCTCAATTTTGAGCATTTTGTTTTTTCGAATTTAAGGTGCAAGGAACACACGGCCTAACCACACGCCCATGTATCAGGCCGTGTGTCACACACGATCTAGACACACGCCCGTGTGTCTGCCCGTGTAGACAAAATAAAGTCATTTCTAGCTTCATTTCTCACCCAAAATCACACCAATGACCTGCACTTAAACTCATATCCAAATACTAACCATTTCAAGCATTCAAGTTAAGCAAACTTTATCATTCAACATGGCATACCATTAGATGCATAAATGTTCATATTCTTGCCTTGGTTTAGCCCATATGATAGGCATAATTTGATCAACTACTTAACACATATATAGCTACCAAATTATGACATTACAAATATATCAAAACAAACCATTACTAACCATTCTAATGGCTAAATTACAAGCATCATTTACATTTACATGCCAATATGGCGAATATAACCTATACATGCCATTACAACCATAATTGATTTACCTTATTGTACTAACATGGGCCGATGGATAGTGTGAGTGATTTCCGCAAGCTTCCAATCCAACGAGCTTCCGATTTACTCTAAAACAGGGAAATAAAACTAAGCAAGCATAAAATGCTTAATAAGTTCGAATAACATGGTACTTAACTTACCATTCATTCTATTTTGAGGTAACTATGTAAGGCATAATCAATCAATTTGATCTCAAGCCCTACACACATTCTCATTGCCCTTGTTAGTCATATACTCCATATTAACATCAAAACATATATGGGCTCAAGAACAATCAAGTTTCCAAGCACATATGCTTTCCACAACATGTATTCATTCAACATGCATAATTCATCTCATTATTTCAAGTATAATTTCATAATAGTTCATTTCGAGTTCAAATCATTTTATATCAAAACTTTACTCATATTACTTAGAAAATCAGGGTCACGATTAGTACACTCAAGGTGTACAAGTCTATAATCAAGAATGAACATATATTTATCAAATAAAGTCTATGTACAAATATCATCATCTCATGTTTTCATATATCATATGTCATGTATCATCATTTACTTCTATTTCAGCCGAATACGTGTAGTAACTCATTTCTTATCCATATCTGTAACACCCCTCACCCATATCCAATGCCGGGACAGGGTCCGAGGCATTATCAGACTTAAACCTTCACCAACATACAAAATCGGGTCACCAAATTTTGCCCAGAATTAAAACTTTTCAAACACATGCGTATCGTCCTTTATATAGGCCTTCAAGGCCTAAAACATACATCGGGGTGGTTGGGGACAAAACCAAGAACATTCAATAAACTTTGGGAAACTTAATAAATTCTCTTGGTTTAGTGAGTCACACGCCCGTGTGAGTGGGGCTGTGTGGTCACACACGCCTATGTAGCTTGGGACACGTCTGTGTCCTTAGCCCGTGTAACTCTCTGTTTATGACGTCAGCATGCATTTAGGGGCACACGGCCAAGACACACGCCCTTGTGTCTAGCTCGTGCTCGAAACTGACTTAAAATTTTAGGTGCAGGGGACGCACGACCATACCTCACTCCTATGGGGGTGATCCGTGTGTCACACACGGCCTAGACACACGCTTGTGTGGATCTTGTAGGGCTATTTTCCAAGCCTTTGGTCACCCTCTATAAACCAATCACACTTATAGGTTATATTAATACATAATAAGGCCAGATTATACACTTACATATAACCTTGATAAACCTCATTGCATGTAAACCTCATATCATCAGTTTTATACATGCTGGATAATTCCCTTTTCGTATTAAGGGTTTTCATGTCTTATTGACACATTTAAGATTGGCTCATTCTTATAACTCATTTCTAATTATAGTCAAACCATCCCATGTAAACATAAACATGAATAGATTTGTAGGTCATAGCCTACTTCAAAATTTGCCAATTCCCATGGCCATATACAAATAGATGTGTATATCTTTACATGTCTTCATTATGGCTAATCAAATGACATATATAACAAAATAAACCAAGAGCCTTATACATGTCATTGAACAAAATAAAAGTGCCTATATACCAAAGTTGGACTAGTTGATAGTATGTTGACTCTCCAACCGTCTTCCAATCTTTACGAGTCCTCGAGCTCTGTAAGACAGGTGAAAGAGAGGGGTAAGCATTTACATGCTTAGTGAACCCGAATAACTGGAAAGTAAACTTACCGATTAATTAACATATAACCATATTAAGCAAATAAACCAACAAGAATGAAATAGTTTCCCTATCACATGCATTCAATCAACAAGTTAGTCACAATAATAATGCACCAAGTAATTTGTCTTAGATGAGCTCATCATTCATTGTTTCATTTATATACATCATATTAATCCTGTTGAGTTTCTAGGAAATCTCGATGGATTATCCATTATCTGTCAAGTCATAAGAATGATCATTTCAAGTATGCACTCCCGCGAATCTCACATCTTACGGCGGGATTACCAGTCCAGGCTAAGTCTCTCGCATCGTAAACTCATAAGGTGAAGTCGAGATTACCAGTCTAGGATAAATCCTTTATAACGACAAACACCCTTAATGAGCTCGGATCTGAATTACCAGTCCAGGCTAAATTCAAACCCTAATCGGATTACCCGTCCGGGCTAAATCCACAATGCACACATATTCTTCGGAAGGCTCGATCACTCAAGGAACACCTGTCCGGGATAGATCCTTTTTATATTTGAGATCAACGGATTACTCGTCCGAGCTAAATCCTTTCTGCAATACATGCAGGATCTCAAGTCATGTATGCCGTGATTTATCCATCAGATTTCCTTTTCAACCTCAACCGGGACATTTGTCAACATGTCATTATGAAGGATATATATTTCATAAATTTTCATTCCATCATAAAATGTAATTACCATACATTCATAAATCATGCAATTAAGCATACTATGAGTTTACTTACCTGGTACTCGTCTCGGTATCTGTTTCGATTATTCTGAAACCTTTCGTTTTCCTCGATTGACCTCCAAAATTTGTTCCCCGGGGTCTATAACAATAAAAATAAATCATTAACACATCACATTGTACTTTTTGAGTCTACATTTCACCCCCGATCCAATTGACTGTTTTTCCCCTAACCTTTCACATTTTTATGATTTACTCCCTAGGCTCGTATAATGGAATGCATGTAATTTCTACATTACCCAAGCCTAGCCGAATGTTCTTTCCTCTTATGGCAGCCCACATTTTTCCATTATTTCACATTTCTACCTCACATTTTACACCTTTTGCTTAAAGTCCTTTTTAGGGGTTTTTCATGAAAATCACCTAGAAAAAGATGTTTAACACACATCCAACATCTATATTCCTCCATAAACCATCAAAATACAAGTAACTCATGCATATCATATTCTATACCTCATAATAATCCTAAAATAAATATTTTGATGTCGGATTTGTGGTCCCGAAACCACTGTTTTGACTAGGCCCTATTTCAGGATGTTACATTTCTCCCCTTTAGGGACTTTCGTCCTCGAAAGTCTTACCCGTAACTAGGTGTGGATATTGGCTTCTCATGGTTTCTTTCAGTTCCCATGTAACTTTTTCTCACCGTGTCGATGCCATAAAACCTTTACCAAAGCCACATCTTTATGTCTCAACTGTTTAATCTCGCGAGCTAAAATCTTGACCGGTTCCTCGCCATAAGCCATATCCGGTCTAATCTCAAACTCTGCAGGTGAAATCACATGAGAGGGGTCTGATCAATATCGCCTTAACATCGATACAGGAAACACGTCATGAATCTTTTCCAATTCGTGTGGCAATGTTAATCGATAGGCTAATGGTCCAACTCTTTTAGTGATCTCGTACGGTCTTATAAATCGCGGACTCAATTTGCCTTTCCTGGCAAATCTCAATACTTTTTTCCATGGAGATACTTTCAAGAATACTCTATCTCCAACTTGGAACTCAATCTCTTTTCTTTTCAAATTAGCATATGACTTTTGCCTATCCGATGCCGCTTTTAAATAGTCTCGTATCACTATAACTTTTTCTTCAGTTTCCTTGATCAGATCAACCCCGTGAATCTGACTTTCCTTGAGTACTGTCCAATATAATGGAGTTCGGCACTTTCTGCCATACAAGGCCTCATAAGGTGCCATCTTCAAACTCGTTTGAAAATTGTTGTTGTAGGCAAATTCTACCAATGGTAAATATTTTTCCCAATTACCCTGAAATTTGAGGATGCAACATCGTAACATATCCTCAAGGATCTGAATCGTCTGCTTAGACTGACCATCAGTCTGCGGGTGAAAAGTTGTACTAAAGCTCAACTTTGTACCCAAGGCTTCTCCTCGAAATGAATCTTGGGTCTCTGTCTGAAATAATCGACAGTGGTACGCCGTGTAATCTCACAAGTTCAGATATATACAATTCGGCCAATCTATCAAGAGAGTAATATATTCTTTCCAGAATGAAATGAGCCGACTTTTTCAACTTATCCACCACAACCCATATAGCATCTTTCTTTTTCGGGGTCAATGGCCAACTTGTCACGAAATCCATAGTAACTTTGTCCCACTTCTATTCGGGGACCATTACAAGCTGTAACAAACCTGAAGGTACTTGATGTTCAGCTTTGACTTGCTAACATATCAAGCATTTCGATGCAAATTTGGAAATGTTTCTTTTCATGCCGTTCCATCAGTACATTTTCTTCAAATCATTATACATCTTGGCACTTCCCGGATGAATAGACAAACGGCTATCATGTGCTTCTTGCAAGGTTTTCCGAATAAGCTCATTATCTTTGGGTACACAAACCCTATCTCTGAACATCAAACATCCATCAGGATCAGTCTGAAAATCTGATTTAATGCCCGAATCACATTGAATTCTTTTAGCTTGTAAGTCACTGTCATTAGTTAGAGCATCATAAATTTCCTGCAGAAATGTAGGCCTAGCTTCTAGCTCTACCAAAACTGAACCATCATCAAGCAATGCCAATTGAGTGTCCATGGCTCTCAGTGCAAATAAGGATTTTCTACTTAACGCACCGACAACCACATTTGCCTTTCCCGAGTGATAGTCAATGATCAACTCATAATCTTTAATTAATTCTAACCATCTCCGCTATCTCAGATTCAATTCAAATACTTCAAACTCTTGTGGTTGGTAAATATACGACAAGTCTCACCATATAAATAATGCCTCCAAATTTTCAAGGAAAAAACAATGGCGGCAAGCTCTAGATCATGCGTCGGATAGTTCTTCTCGTGTGGCTTCAACTGTCGTGAAACATAGGCTATCACCTTGCCATCTTGCATAAGTACACAACCCAATCCATTTAAGGATGCATCACTGTAGACCACAAACTCTTTTCCCGGCTCAAGTAACACTAAAACAGGAGCTTCAGTCAACAATGTCTTTAACCTCCCGAAACTCTGCTGACACTTTTTTGTCCATTCAAACTTAACGTCTTTCTGTAGCAACCTCGTCATTAGAGTCGCTATCATGGAGAATCCTTTCACAAATCTTCGGTAGTAACCGCCTAAAACCTTTCTGCAACGGATTACTCGTCCGGGCTAAATCCTTTCTGGAACACATGCAGGATCTCAAGTCATGTATACCGTGATTTATCCATCAGATTTCCTTTTCAACCTCAATTGGAACATTTATCAACATGTCATTATTAAGGATATATATTTCATAGATTTTCATGCCATCATCAAATGCAATTACCATACATTCATAAATCATGCAATTAAGCATACTATGAGTTTACTTTAAGTTATTCAAACTTACCTGGTACTTGTCTCGGTATCGTGTTTCGGTTATTTTGAAACCTTTCGTTTTCCTTGATCGACCTCCTGAATTTGTTCCTCGGGGTCTATAACAATAAAAATAAATCATTAACACCTCACATTGTACTTTTTGATTCTACATTTCACCCCCAGTCCAAATGATCATTTTGCCCCTAACCTTTTACATTTTTACGATTTAGTCCCTAAGCTCGTATAATGGAATGCATGCAATTTCTACATTACCCAAGCCTAGCCAAATGTTCTTTCCTCTTATGGCAACCCACATTTTTCCATTATTTCACATTGCTACCTCACATTTTACACTTTTTGCAAAAAGGTCTTTTTTAGGGGTTTTTCATGAAAATCACCTAGGAAAAGATGTTTAACACACATCCAACTTCTATATTCCTCCATAAACCATCAAAATACAAGTAACTCATGCATATTCTCATATTCTAGACCTCATAATAATCATAAAATAAATATTTTGTTGTCGGATTTATGGTCCCAAAACCACTGTTCCGACTAGGCCCTATTTCGGGATGTTACAATATCTTTTCATATCAAGATTTTTACCCGTTGAATTTATTTGAAATATCGATGGTTACACAGGTAGTACACTCGAGGTGTATGAATCAGAATCTGTCAATTCATGTCCAATGGTACCCATAGGGTACTATATCGGAGAGTACACTCTCGAGCCACACATGCATACGATAGGATGACCAGTCTAGGCTAAATCATTTTTATGACATATGCTCTAAAGAGCTTGGTCTGGATTACCCGTCTGGGCTAAATCCAATTCATAACATATGCTCGAGAGGATCTATATCAGGATTACCCATCTGGGCTAAATCCTTTCATAAATGAGGTCAATAGGATTACTTGTCCGAGCTAAATCCCGTCAGCAACAAATACAAGACCTCATTCATTTTCAGAAATCACATATCCATCAATATTCATTTACTCAATGAGATTTAACATTTTCAAGCATTTCCCGGCATGTAATTATTTCATAAATCTATTACATTCATATAATTATTTCATAAAATTTTCTTATCAAAATTTTCACATAACATTTCTATCATATTACGGACCATGTAATAAAATAAAAATAAATTTTATTTTTGGCTTGGATTTGTGGTCTCGACCATTATTCCGATTTCATCGAAATAGGGCTGTTACATTCAATCATAATCTTATATATGAACTTCGCAACTTCTCTATTTAAGCTTATATGGTTCATGTACATACCTGTACCATCACGTATCAATCTCATACACAATCCCATCTTTCATTAACCCTTTGAACCATTCAAAATACTATTGGATACTCGGATATCTCACACACTAAGTGCCAATATCATTGCCCGAAGCCAACACAATGCATCACATATATTGCTCACACTAAAGCTATCAACGGGCCTGCTCACACAAGCTGTCAGTCAAGATGTAGCTACACGGTGCTGCTCACACAAGCTGTCAAGTATCCGTAACACATGCCAGTATATTCAGCCATCGGTAGGACGTACAGGACCAGCACCCGAATCACATAATCATGATAATCTCTAATGACATGTCACTAGTATCCAAATCTATTCCTAAGGTTCAACCAAGATTTCAAATGCTGAATCATCGTCAAATTCATTGTCGAATGTGTCCATAGTCTCGTATTCATAGTTTATGCAGTATCAAAGCATTTAAAACATAATTATGACAATGCTTTTATCATATGAACTTACCTCGGATGCTAAAACGGTGAAACGATTCAACTATTCTGTAACTTTGTTCTTTCCCCGATCTAAGTCTGTATCTCACCTTTCTTGATCTAAATATAATCAAAATTAACTTATTTAATCATCTCTCTATTCAATTTAGTCCAAAATTCACTTTAAGGTATTTTTACACAATTATCCCTAATGTTTCACATCTTTTACAATTTAGTCCTTATTTCACAAAAACACAAATTCATGCAATTTAACCACAACTCATGCTAGATGAATTACTATTATACCCCTAGCAGCCCATACTTTTCATTTATTTCACATTTCACAATTTAATTCCTATTTTGCATTTTCACTAAAAATCACTTAACAAAACTTGTATAACTATCATCAAACATTCATAATCTATCATCAAACATAAAAACACACATGTATTCATCGATGAAATCATTCAAAATCTTTAACAGTTTTGCAAAATAGTCCCCGGGCTAGCTAGACCTAGTTGCAACGATCTCAAAAACATAGAAATCATTAAAAACAGGACAAAAATAGACTTACAATTGAGCTAGGAGATGGTTGAATGCTTCAAACCCTAAAATGGCTTTCTACTTTGTTAAAATCGGTGATGATGAAGAGAATTGATGATATTTTCATGTTATTTCATATTTTAGTTAAGTTATTTATTAATTTACAATATTAACCTTAATTAAAAACCATCAAATTACATGATGATATGTTCATTAATGTCCACTCAATTTAATTATGGTATAATTACTACTTAAGGACCTTTATTTTAAAGTTCTATAGCTATTAGACACATTTAGCTAATAGAACTCAAGTTTTACACTTTACGTGATTTAGTCCTTTTTATCGAATTGAGTAATCAAACGATAAAATTTCTTAACGAGATTTTCATACAAACATATTTTCATACTGTAGTCCTTAAAATGATAATAAAATAAATATTTTGATTTTAGATTTGTGGTCCCGAAATTACCGTTCCGATTTATTTAAAAACAAGTTGTTACAACAAAGATGAAATCTAAAATTTTATTTAAGTAAATAGGATAATCATATTTTAACCAAAAAACCCTATTAATCTTTTTCTTATCCATGAATGTTAGATTATTTTTCAATCCTATAATTAACAATCTAATATAGATATCAACGAAATTATTAAAGAAGAGAGAAATTTTTATTTTTTTCAAAAAGGACTTTTCTGTTCAAATATTGAAATAGTACTTGACAAAATATGTTGATAAGAAGAAAGATAAAGTGGGAGCACGAAAGAGAAATGAAAATGGCATTGGTCTCTATCATGGATTAGCACTTGTTAATTACCCCTTCAAATCAAGCTTTGCTTAAACTTTTGATTTTAAATACACTATAGTCAAGTTAGTTAATATGATTTTAAATATAAATTCTACCCCCTAAAACATATATTCTGTCTATCAAATCATGTCCATTTTTTTCTAATTTCTAAATAAATAATATGAATATTATATATGAAGTATTAGCTTTATATATATAGAAGAGTTAATCTATTATTTGATATTTGCTTTTAATTTTAACATCCAATTTAGTATTGGACTTCGGCTTTAATATTCATTTCGATATTTAAGTTTTATTTTATCTTAATTAAGTATTTGAGTTTGATTTCAATATTTAATTTGGCACGTAATTTTTTTTTATTTCAATTAAGTGCTTATATATTTCTTTTTACTAGAACACACGTGTCAAACATTCATTAGATCACGTGATGTATTTGATTTGCATATCAAATTGAACATTAAAATCAAACTCTAAATTAAGACAAAAAAAATCTCAAATCTCAAATATCAAATTGATCATTAAAATTAAACTTAAGTAGTAAATAGTAAAATAATAGTTTCCATAAAATGATAAAATAAAGAAAGAAAAGGAATTTAATGGGCAACAAATTTGATGTAAAGTGATAAAACTCATGTGGCTTTCCCTTCCTTTAAGATCAATTTATTGGGTTCCGCTTTCAAACAAAGAAAACAAAACAAGATACATGACACAAAAGGCAAACATTGAAGGAGTCAATAAAATTGACTAGTTTGGCTTTGCTTGAATTTCTTTCCTATACAACATGCTTATAGTCATACCTTACTTAACCTAACTCCATATGTATTACCCGTAGAGTTTTTCTATAAGTAAAATAAGTATGTTATAAAAATATTAAAAAAATACATTACATATACTAAATCATATATATTGGATTTTGAAGTTCATTCAATGATGACAATCGGTTCATACAATGGGTAGATTTAAAGTATAAATTTTAATATCAGTAACACTTTCTTTATCTAAATCATGACCTCCTTTATACAAATATAATTGATTCTGTCACTGTTTATGGCCTTTTCTTTAATTTTAAGGTGGTAGGGTTATTATTATTATTATAAAGAAGTAACCCCTAAATCATAATCTTAAAACACGTGTTTGGAGGATGAAATTTAAAGAATTCATGTCTTTAAAAACCTAATAAAGAAGATTCCTTTCAAAAACAATGTGCAATTTCCTTGTTAAAAACTACAGCAGACTTTCTTAACTTTTTATTGTTGACAAAGTCAGACGCAAACCCTAAATATATACTAGTTTTATAATTTTAATCATTTCAAATCCTGGGTTTTCATTATAATTTATTTTTATAAAAAGATAAAATATAGATTAAAAGACAACAAATGATAAATAAAAGGTAATAATTCATATAAACGAAATTAACTATTAACGGCCCCTTGCATGCACATCTTGTTTAACTAACCAAATTACAAGTCATTATAATAGTTTTTTTCTATATTTTGTTTCCTAAAATATTCCTGTTCAACATATTAAATATAAGGTTAAGTCATTCCATTTTTATTTTCATCACTCAATTATATAAATTTTTAATTTAATCATTAAATTATTTAAATTTAATTTTTTTAATCATTAAGCTTGAAATGATTAGATGATATAACTATTTATCTTCCACAAAATTACATGAATAGTGACTCAACAATAAGCATGTTTTTTGTTTTGATCATCTAATATAAAAAATTTTCAATTGAATCACTAAAATTTTTGAAAATATATTTTTTAGACATCATCTTATCAAATTGATAACATAAGTTTTGAGTTGTTAAATTATTATATTTAGTCACCCTAAATATAAAAAACATTTTTCCGAAAATTGAATGTACTCATATGAAAGATAGCATTATAAATTATAATGATGGTTTCAGATTAAGTAGAAATTGTTTTCCTAAAAAATGAGAGACAAAAGGAGGAGGGGACTGGGAGAAGAAATAATAAGAAAAAAAAAATATTGCTTTTCTCAAAAAAAAAGAGAGAAGAAATTATTAGAAATACGTTTGGTTGGGCCATAGACTGATAAAAACCAACAAGGTTGGAGTTGTCAAGAATGAGCCCAGTTGAGAATTGAAGTTCAACAGCAAATATATTTTTTATATATTTATATATTGATAATAGTCCAAGAGCAAACTAAAGCAATCTTTGCAAACAAAATGATTTTCCTAACAGATTCTATCTAGAATTAAACCTGCAAGTTATAGCATCAAACAGGAGGTTGTACAAAAATAAAGTTAATGCCCCACGACACTACAACATCACTAATAACCTTTCCTTAAAACTACCAGTTGCTTACATCCGTCACATCTTTGCTCCTTTAGAGATGAAAATGTCTCCAAACGCCACCTTTTGTTGCACTTTCAAGAAACCTTGAGAAGCAAGGACTGCAAACACATTTGGTCTCTGATCTTAGTTTTTCATTAATTCCACTTCTAAGGTAATTGATGTTTATTTGCATACCACATGTCCGATAGAAGAGCTGAGCTGCTCCTTTCTTGTTCAATCCGGCCGCTAAGTTCTGTAAAGATTCTACTTGAGGAGCTCCTGGAGTTTCAAAATGTGTTTTCATATGCCTGCATCCAATTAAGGATCGCCAAGTTAATTTTGTACTTTCCAATTTATAAAGGATGAACAAAAAGAAAATATACTTCTTGATGTTCTCAGTCATCATGTCAGGAGGATCATCCGCAGGAGTTTCCATTGTAAGTTGAGTTTCCACCAAGAAATCTGAAAAAAGGAAAAAAAGGTAAACAAGAAAGAAGTGGGGTTGTTATTTGTTACTAATCATATTGGATGAAAAAGCAATTTCAGAGACTGTTCTGGCAAAATAGAAGTTGATGGCTTTATTACCATGATCAGGTTCTAAGTTTTTCCTTTTCGGCCTTGATAACTGGTAATCAGTATCAGCTTCATGGAACACTTCAACCACTGTGTCAAGACTGCCACTGTTTTTCGAAGTTGATTGCAGGTTCTTCTTCTTGGACCCAACCCTCTCGATATTTACTTCTAAGTTACCTGAGGGGACTCCATCTCCGGACACTGAGCTACCCGTGTATCTTACTGCATCTCCTGCAAAATGCATATGAAGCTTAATTGATACCACAAGAAGTCTCCAAAAAGAAGAGATAATACTTGTAAAAGAGAGCATTTTCATACCAGAGTTTCCTGGGGAGACAAACTGATTTATTCCGGCTGGCGTCACCTTATTTACCACATTTGCTCGCTGTACCTCTATTGAAGCAGCATGAGATGGAGAACCAACCCCACTGTGGAGATCTTCGAAAGGCTTCACATTCACAAACACAATTAGACATAGGCGTATATATGTATTTCCTGGTAGCATACTAAATAATAGTTGAAAGACTTACATAATCCATTGGATAATTAGACTGTACTCTCTCCTTAGAAGATGGTTCATGAGGTTGTGGTTGTGGTTGTGACTGTGGCTGTGGTTGTGAGGTTCTCACTGTGTACGGTATAACATCGATTAACTTCCCTGAACCTCCATTATCTCCACAAGAACTTAAAAAACAAGAATCGGTGAATTCTAACCAGAGGGTGAGTCATGAAGAGGTTGGCTGCATTTCTTCCACAGGTCTAAAAGTGGTTCCGGGTAAGAGATTTCTTGGTTTCCTTTCAAAAGCATATCATCCATTATCACAGTAGATGGGAGCTCCATGAGCTTAGCTATCTTAAAAGTAGACAGAATACTTGCGGGCCCCTGCAAGATTTATAGCATAAACACCCATGGAATCTTCTGATGTGTGCTTCAGATTAATGCATACCAACTACGAGCCAATTGTGTAAGTTAAGAGGCTAACAAATAATTTGAGCATGCAACATAATTATGCTGAATATGAATGGGATAAATTGCAAATATGCAGGGCATACACTATTCTTCCTTCGAATTCTGGATGCAATATCTGAAGTGTCATGAAGCCAGGAGTGATAAACATGGTTAGAAATAACAGTTTGTTCCTCATCTGTGATAATTCCTTTGGGCTTTCTTCTTTGTTTTACTGACCCCTGCCTCTGTTGATCCTGGTTTCTCAAGGAGATTAAGATTAGCAACATTTGTATGTTAACCTGATTTTTCGCCTAACTGTCAGAAAAAAAACCCATTAATGCTTACCCTGGCTTCTTTGTTTTTATTAAATTGTTGATCTAACTGGTGCTCCGGATGCCGCTCTTGGGTTCCCCCAGCTGCAGGAGATTAGCATGAATATCAAGCTTATTCTCATTCTTTTCTTTCTGTTTTCTTTTCCCCTTTTTTGATGGGTTAATAAGACAAAAGCCAATTATTAAAAGGATCTCATTTTAACTACTTGTTTAACACCCGTCATCAATGACAACAAATGCTCAGAAAATTTTTATGTGCCAAATCAAGTAGAATAGTTCACTTGGAAATATCATTCAGCAGTTCTGCCAAAATGGTTTAAAGCTATAAGTGAAAGCTTCTTTATTTTTTTCCATATTTCTCAAATTATTCCCTTAAAAACATAAAAAAAACTAGACGCATTCAAAGCTTGGGTTGCGGTATTGTTGACCATCCAAAGCTATTATAATACTCTGACCTCTTTGAGGCTCTTTTTGGGATGGAGATGGAATAGGAGTAGTTGGTATCTGGATATGCTCATCTAAAGTGAAGTTTACTTGTGTTCCCTCATCAGCTTCTTCAAATCTGTCACAGTAGACACACAAATTAAGCTATTATTCAGTCCTCAGACATTCTAATGATTTATTAACTTAAACCTTTGCCAGCACTGCATGGAACCAATCACTTAATGTTACCTTTCAAATTGACCATGAATATTGGAATTAGGCTGAAACAAATCAAATAAGGTGATGTCATTGTCATCAGCTGCAGGGAAGAGAACGAGATTGGTGTACGGCATAATAGAATGATAAACATTCTCAACTTGATGTACATGTTCAAAACTACATCTACAAGAAAAGTTAAGGGATGAAAGAAAACCTTGATGGTGGTCATTGGTTGCATTATCCTCCATGGGATCACTAGTAATATAGTAGTCATCGACTTGGTCAAGTTGCTGCCCATCAATAAAGGTGACAAAGGATTAAATTTTCAAAAGAATTAAAATACTACCGCTTTGTCTAGAAGTGTTTTCTTCCTCTGCAATCTAATAAGAGAATATATCGATCCTTGTAAATTCTGTAAATAGCAAAGTGGGTCAAAACTTATAAGTCGTTCCTCTAAGAGCATGTACTTTACCCTTGATAATTCACTTACATAATCTTGATAATGAAGAATGAACAGGTTAAAGATATGAACACTCAACATGGCAGGCTGGTCACTGGTCAGAATGGGATTTGGGTCAGATGAAAAACGAAGGAGATGTTAACGTAGCTCAGTGAACCAATTTACCAAAAAAAAAGTACTGTAAAACTGGAAAACCAATAGATGCATGGCTCATGGCTTTACCCGGAAAGGAAGAAATCAATACGAAGAACAAAGGGTGAGAAATGAGCTTAAGAATATGGGAAAAAGTCCCCCACTTAGCATTGCATTGCGAATTTGTAGGACAAAAATTGTAGGCTCCGTTTGGGTTGGAAAAAGTCTACACTTCACACTTGAACTACGTTTTAAGCTTCATCCAAGCCAACCCAACCGAAACGAGTCACCAGGCCTAGTAAAAATCTGGGAAAACAGAATCAGTTCCATTAAAACCCCATGAAGCCATGGTTTTAAGGGGTCGGCTCCTCATTGTTATATTTGGTTCATTATTTTCTAATATATAAGTAATTAACTATTAACTAACATTTATGACGTATTTTACAATTAACAAGTGAATTTACGCATGTGACTGATATGTTTTAAAATTAATTTAAAATAATATAATGGACTGTATCTAACTCCATTTTCAAGATCCTAACAGCCAATTTGCCTCTTAATTTAAAAAAAAAAAAGCAGTAAATTCATCAAACATCCCTCGAACAAGAGAAACCATACGGCAGAGCAAAAGAGGAAATTGGAGAGTTTATATCACAAAACTTCACCATATTAAGATTGTATTGCTGAAACCCCATAGAGATTTCTTCTTCAAGTTCTCCAACATTAGTGAATCCCATGGAGGTTTCATCATTTTCTGGTAGTGTAATGGACTTTCTCCTGCACTCAACGTAAACAATCAGGCAGAATAACCCAAAAATTCCATCATTTCAATTTTTTAGAAAAAAAGAAGAAGAAGGAATGGCACACATATGTAAAAGAGATTTTACTTGGCCTTTTCTTTTCTTTTCGGGAGTAGAGTTGGCTCGTTCATCACCTTCCATGCGTTCCTTATTTCAACCTCAAAACAACCCCACAAGAAAATTCAAAACATCAAAAAAATTTTAATACCAAAACAGTTAAACCAACAGAATCGAATATACTCATTTAAGAAGAAAATTAAAAATAAAAATAAAAAAGGAAAGGAAATTACCAGAAACCGATTAGCATCATCTGTCAAGAGAAACCAGAGCATTAAAACCTCAGTAAAGACAATAAAAGGGTTAATACTAAAATTTTAAAAACACAAAGGGTCCGAAATTTACTTACCATGAAGAAACATCACTTTTTTCTCATAGAGAATCACAACTCCACCTAAAGAGAATAGTGAGAAAAATTAGGAAAACAAATAGCAAAAAGGAAGTTGTAGAATAAGGCGAGAAAATGAGAAAAATAATGTAATAATTTAGTTTATTTTTTACCCATGAGAATGCTAGAGAGTCGAAGAGCAATCGGGACCGGAGGATTTAGAATCTCTTCGCTGTTAAAAATTACGTAAATTAAAATTAAAGAAAGGAGAAGACAATAAAAAAGAAATTGAAATGACTTGAAAGGGAAAATAGAAACCAGAGTCGAGCTATGTCGAGCTTGTTAGCTTTCCTTCGATCGAGCTTCGCTTGCCTAGTCCCAAGCAACCTTAATATAAATAAAATAAAATCCCAGATCAAAAACAGATACTAAGTAGTCATTCCAGTTTATATCAACCAGAAAGCCAAAGGGAGCTTTAAATAACAAGATTTTCGTAAGAAAAAAACCGCCACATCAGTATTCAATGGAACGTTTATTTCTGAAAGTAAAAGAGAGTATAAAAATTGAAAGATACATTAGAGCAAAATTTTCAAAGGAAACCAAAAATCTTAAATTAGATCCAATTGAATGTACATTTTCAAACATCCACGTTTGACAGTCTATGGTTAATATCATGAAAGAAAAATCAAGGAATTCAAATAAGCAGAGAAAACTTATGGGGACGAAGCTTAGCCAATGGCGTTCTCTCATCGAGTTCAAGTTCCAGAGAGAGCTTTTTTTTTTTCTGCGAGAAACTTCATTACAGAGAAAATGAAAAAAGATGAAAGACCAAAGATCACCATATTTGGCCAAGAGAAGCTTTGCGAGCAAGGAGCTCTCTAGAGTAAAACATTATGTTCTTCGGGAAGAGAATAATAAAAAGAAAAAAAAGAGAAAAGAGAAAATAAAGAAGCAGAGCTTTTGGTTAGTTGAGATTTTGAGAGAGCAGTGCGCAGAGAAAGAGAAGCGATTCGCGCGGGTCTCAATTGCATTGCATGCAAATGTTGCAATATATCAAATGATGGCAACGTAATTGAACTCCAGAGTAATCTTAAACTTACGCTTTGGAGTATCAAAATTTCGGTGCTACCTTTGTTTTTGTACGGTTCGGACCTGTTTTCACATAAATATTTTTATGGTTAAATATTTTCAAATTTAAAATTTAGTTTTTATATTTTAATTTTGAGATATTGAATTAAGTTATTATTTTTATTTAAAAATATTAGTCATTTCATCTAATTATTCCGTTAAAGCTAATAATTTTAAAGATAAAATTTTTTATGCCCTCAATATTCACATTTTTATCAATTTAGTCCCTACCTTTTAAAAGTATATAAATTTTGTTATATTTTAAATAAAAAATAAAAATAATTTTGAAAAATAAAATAATTCAATGTTAACCAAACTAGATCGAACTGGCTAATCGGACCAGTTGGATTAAGAACTAATTAGGATATCAGTCGATTGAGAAATAAAAAATCGGTTGACCTACAAATCGATACTACTTGATTGAATCAAGTTAAAAAACGGATTGAACCGATTTCAAATTGGTCTAACCATTTGGTTCTCAGAATGACCGGTTAAAAGTAAATAAGTGATTAAAAAATAAAAACAAAAATATTTAAAAAATTATAAAAATTGATTCAACTATCAGTTCAATTGGTTTTTTTAACTCAGTTCAACCAATCCATACCAGTTCACGAGTCAACTAGTTTTTTTTACCTCTCATCAGATTGATACCCCAATCGATTTATAGTCTAGCTGGCTTGGTTCGATTTAGATAATATTGAATTGTAGAATTTTTATATTTTAAAATAATTATAAATTCTTTTTATTTTTATTTTTTAATTTTTAATTTTTTTTATATTTTAAAAAATATTTTTTAAAAATCTATTGACCTACAAATTGATACAAATTGATTGAATAAGACTAAAATACTAGTTAAACTAGCAGTTGAACCAATTTTTATAATTTTTTATTTTTTAATAATAAATTTGCTCTAAACCCGTTATATGGATCTTTTAGGAGCCAATTGGTCAGACCAGTTCAAAATTAGTTCAACTATCGGCTTAATCAAATTTTTAGCTCCTTTCAATCAGACCATATTGATTCGTAATTCAATTGGTTTTTTACCTCTCACTGGACTGATATCCCAACTGGTTCCTAGTCTAACTAGCCAGTCTAGATTAGTTTAGAAATATCTAATTTTGGATTTTTTTTTAAAATCATTTTTACTTTTTGAATTTTAAAAAGTTTTTATTTTTTCATAATCTTTTTATTTTTTAAAACATAAATTTTCATTTAAAAAAAGTATAATTTTTTATGTAAAATATGAAAAAAAATTATTTATTTTTAAAGAGTAAGGACCAAATTTACAGAAAAATGTAAATGTTGAGGGCTAAGAAAGTTGTTTTACCATTGACATCATTAATTTTAATGGTAAAATTAGACGGAATGGCTAAATTTTTAAAATAAAAAAAAGTATAGGGTCTCAATTTCTCAAAATTAAAGCATAAAAATTAAATTTTAAATTTCAAAAGAGTACAGAGACCTTTGACAAATTTAAATTAATTTATATATATTTAACTGCTTTTACTTAAATATTTTAAAGTGTGCTTTAAAATAATTTTTTATGATACTTCTACATTTAAGGGTGTTGAGTTGATTAGCAAAGTATATGCAAGATGAAAGTAATGCAAAATACAATTTGACCATTTTACTAAGAAAGGTTCATTTCTTATTTTATTTATAGAAATGGGCTACTTTATTTATTATTTATTGGAATAGGTCGAAAATACTAAAACGCGTCCGCATAGGAGCGTTTTAAGGGGAAATTCTAGCAAAACGCGTCCCTGAGGGAGCGCTTTTGCCATGTCTGCAAAAAACGCACTGACATGGACGCATTTTGTTGACATGGCAAAAGTGCTCCATTAGGGACACATTTTAGCCTGTGTTTTTGACCCCCAACGGTCATTTAAAATTTTGACCGTTGGGGAACCAACGGTAAAAAAAAAAAAACCTTTCTATTTTTTTCTCACAAACATTTCTTCCAAAATTTTCAAAACTCTCAAATTTCTCCTTAAATTTCTCAAAGCTCTCTTTAATTAACTATTTCCTTTAATTTTTTTTCTAAATTAGTATTTTTTTATAATTTCTAAGATATTTGATCGTGTTAGCAATGGTCGAGGAATTAATTCGTCTCGATCATAAACATATCTTCGTCGAACAAATGAAAATGGTAAAGGTTAATTTCAAAATTTCAAAATTATTTATTTTTTTATTTATGTAATTTTAATTAATTTTTATTTTATAATTTTTTATAACAATCTATAGATCGGGTGTTATAATATTACATTCGTAATATGTCTGGTCCTCTATCACCGTTGATAGAAAATTACTTAAGGGAAACGACTTTTTGGCACATGGCCAATATAGGCCGGGGGTGCAAGTTGGACTCGAAACTCATCAGTGTAGAGAGGTGGAGACCCTAGACACACACATTCCATGTAACACCCCTTACCCGTATTCGCCACCGAAATAGGGTTACAGAGCATTACCAGAGTTTACAGAACAAATACAAATAATTTATGCCATTTACTGTTCATAACCGAAACTATTCATATTGTCCCTTAATTGGACCATCAATGTCCAATTTAAGGATTATAAACAAGTCAAGACTAAATTGGAATCTCAGAAAATTTTTCGTAAAATTTTTAAATTTTTCTTATATTCAGGGGTCACATGCTCGTGTGAGTAGGCTGTGTGGCTCACACGGCCAAGTGACATTCCCATGTCTCAGGCCGTATGGACATTCGATGTGAGTCTGGAACGACAGAAATGTGCAAGTGTACGCAATCGCAACAAGTAATAAAGTGACAAGTAAATGTCGAGTTATCGTACCCACAAGGATCTGTGAAAAGAATTATTTATGAATGCTATTTAAAACACTTTGGTGAAAAAAAAATATTTTGTTTGAAGAGGGTGATTAAAAACTAAGATTTTAAACTAAGTAAATAAATCTCAAATGCACGATTTCAAAATACAATTTTAATCAAGATGACATAATTGTGTTAGATTAAGTACATTTCTTAACTTAAAATTATTAAACTCATGTTTATATTGTTACGAATAAATTTACGGCAACTCGGTAATTTACTAACTTATGAACATACTTGCCTACCAAAATTCATTCATCTCTTGACTATATCCCTACGTCAATTTAATAGATTAAACAAATCTTAATAGGCAAAATATGTTATTGCACATACATACTTATTAAATCAAAGTAATCTCTTGTACATATCCCTATGTCAATTCAAACGATTAATTAAATCTAATAAGCACATAAAAGACTACGTGAGGTAACAAGGTATCCCTACCTTGAAACAGTTTAATCACAATAATCTTGCAAGTTATGCAAGGCAAATGTATCGTCAGATACCGTTGCTAATTTAACCCTCAACTACCTTAGATGATTAAACATGCACTGATTAATTATTATGTAACACCCCGTACCCGAGACCGTTGCCGGAGTCGGACACGAGGGGTTCACAGACTAAGTTCGCTTACTATTGCAGTCCATTTTAAAATTTTTCCAGGCAGTCGGCTAACTGCGTCACTGTCACCTTAAAAATCATATCTTGAGTTTCACAACTCGAAAATCAGTTTCGTGATTTTTCCCTGAAACTAGACTCATATGCCCATCTAATATTTTTTTCTAGAATTTTTGGTCGGGCCAATTAATATAGTTTATTAGTCAAAGTCTCCCATGTTACAAGGATCGACTACACTGACCTTTGCGCATTACGACTTGGATATCTCCCTGCACAGAGCTTCAATACTGATGCCGTTTGTTTCTATAGAAACTAGACTCAGAGAGGAATCTATACATATATGGCATGACTCATAATTATCTCTGGTTAATTTGTAATGAATTTCCAAATTCGGAACAGGGAGTCCAGAACCCGTTCTGGCCCTGTCTCACGAGAACCTGAATATCTCTTAACATACTGTCCATATGATCGTTTTGTTACCTTCCTATGAAAATAGATTCATTAAGGTTCGTTTACATAACTTATTCATTATTTAATTCCAATCCTACTATTTTTAGTGATTTTCCAAATCTACATCACTGCTGCTGCCAGCATCTGCCTTTAAGGTAGACTTTACCTACTTCATAGTTTCCATGATTCAACTAGCCCTTTTAGCATAAATAGCACAAATTATGATAGTGATTAACCATTCCATACCAAATGATTATAACATTAGGCTCAAACATATATAAGCCATTTTCGCATGGCTATATACATTAACCAAAATATTCCTCCGCCACTAGTCTATTTTATACATGCCATAAGATAATCCAAAACATAGCAGTACCAAACAGTGGATAGTGATAGTGTGACTAGTTGCTGACGATCCCCGAGCCTGTAGCTTCGCAATGAGATCTATAAAACAGAGGAAACAGAGTAAACGGAGTAAGTATTACAATGCTTAGTAAGTTTTAAGCAGTGTCAACAGATAACAATCAAATTATAACATAGTTGTTCGTATTTTTATTTCACTCTTCCTTCGGGCATACCATCCCTTTACCGAATACGCACATCTCATAGATTGCTCTCGTATGCATCACATAACTACCTTATGATTTAGTGCAAATCAAGCTCACATATAAACTTGGAGTACATACCTGTTTAACCTTTCGCATTGAATATATTTATAAGCAATTCTTATTACGAAGTCTTACCCGGACATAATCTCCACACGAAGTTATCGGGTCTTACCCGGACAAAATCCCCACACGTAGTCATCGGGTCTTTAGAGCTCGGATATAGTACGAGCACGAAGCTTACGGACATTAATCAGTGATAATATTCTCGCATAAAGCCTGCGGGGTTTTAACCCGGATATAGTACTGACACAAATGCCCTTCGGGACTTATCACATTTATACACTTTCACATCCATCACGTTGGCCACTCGGCCCTGTCACATATATATACTTTCACATTCATCACATCGGCCATTAGGCCCTATCACATATATATACACTTTCACATTCATCACATCGGCCATTAGGCCTTATCACGTATATACACTTTCACATTCATCACATCGGCCATTAGGCCTTATCACATATATACACTTTCACATTCATCACATCGGCCATTAGGCCTTATCACATATATATACTTTCACATTCATCACATCACATATATATACTTTCACATTCATCACATCGGCCATTAGGCCTTATCACATATATACACTTTCACATTCATCACATCGGCCATTAGGCCTATCACATATATATACACTTTCACATTCATCACATCGGCCATTAGGCCTTATCACATATATATACACTTTCACATTCATCACATCGGCCATTAGGCCCTATCACATATATATACACTTTCACATTCATCACATCGGCCATTAGGCCTTATCACATATATACACTTTCACGTTCATCACATCGGCCATTAGGCCTTACTATCATTTCATATTCGAATACTCATAAACTTACAATACCACGATTTAGAATTCAAGTATGGGTTTAATCAATAGCTTATGAGCAACTAAAACAAGTTTATCAAGGTTCACAACATAATCTCAAATTTAGCACAAGCTATTTTCCTGAGCAATAGTCACTAAATTATTTATAACTGGAGCTACAAAACTCCAAATCACTTTCCGTTAATTTTTCCTGAATATAGACTCGTATATATTCCATCCATAAAATTTCCAGAATTTTAGGTTTGGCCAATCAATACCAGATTTTTCTTAAAGTTTCCCCTGTTTCACTGTTTGACTAATCTGACCACTCTTCACTACGAATCAAATTTCTCATTTTACAGAATTCGAAATGTGTTGTATTTGATTTCATTTGAAACTAGACTCATTAAGGAGTCTAAGCATATAAATTTATCTTATAACCATTTTTTTACAATTTATAATGATTTTCTAAAAACAGAACAGAGGATTACAGTGTCATTTTGCGCTGTCTCACACAACTTTAAGTATCTCATTATCGGAAATTCCTTTGCTTACACGGTTTCTTTTATAAGAAACTAGACTCATTAAGATTTAATTTCATGTCTCATTCAGCCTCTAATTCAAATCCATAAATTTATGGTGATTTTCTAAAGTCACGTTACTGCTGCTGTCCGAAGCAGAATATTTCAAATTACCCTTAAATTCCCAAGCTCAAACACTTAAGAACTTACCATTTGGGCTTAGAACATATCATGGCCACATCATATCTTATTAAATCAACTCATCATGTCCTATTATAATTGAATTTACTCAACGTTTAATCACTTAAAACTTACCTCGGATGTGGTCGAACAATTTCGACGGCTATTCGATCACTTTTTCCTTTCCCTTGTTGGACGCCTCTCCTTTAGAGTCTTGAGCTTAAACAAATAAATTAACTCATTTAACCGCTTTGCTACATATATTGGTATTCACATTTTAATGATTTTATGACATACGAAACGACATGGTAAAATTTTCACCTTGCTACTTTATGTTCTTAGCTATTCGGCTAATAACCTCATGCAATTACCATACTATCAATAATCTAATCACACATGCATATGCATACTTGGACATTCGGTAATCACCTTTGCTAATTTTAAACTCAACATCACATAAGCTCCCAAGTGATGGCCGAATGCTTCATTTGTTACCCAACTAACCATTCAACAACCTCAACCTCATTACCACCCTTTTATGCCTAATTATCTAAGTCAAGATAAGATCATCATCATGCCTAACTATAGCCGAATGTGCAACATTAATCTATCATTTCTATCTCATTTAACACTTAACATTTACCACATATCGATTCACCAAACTCTCCATCTATTCATGCTCTCATATTCGGTCACCCATACCCATACTAACCATATAACTAATTAATCCTAGGGTTAAACACAAGTGCAATATTGAAGCACCATGGCCGAACCTTCATGAAGTTGCTAAGACCCCACATTTCTACTCGTCACACACTCTCACATCCAAACCTTTTTATTAAACACTCAAGCTCAATCATCTTCATGCCTCATCACCACAACATCAAAACACCAACCAAGAAAGACAACACCCATGGCCGAATATCATCTCCATCACATAGCAAGATTTAGACCATGGGCTAGGTAGAACTCAAACTAACAACTAAAACATGCATGCATCTCATGGAACATCATCAAACATACCTTAGTCTAGTTACATGCATGGCCGAATCTCTTCAACCTTTCTTCTTCCTTCCTTCTTCAAATTTTCGGCCAAGGTGTTAAAGGATGAACACCCTTTCTTTTTTTTTTCTTTTCTTGTCTAGTTACGGCAAAATGGAGGGGGGGATGGATGAGACAACTTTGTTTTCATCACCCCTCCCTTTTCATTACTTAATTACTAACCCTTTATTTATTCTTTCTAACATAACACACTAAGCCAACATGTTCCCAACATGTTTCCACCCATAGCATGGCCGGCCACTATGCTTTAATTTTGGGTAATTTGACATGCAAACCCATCATTTCACAACATGCATTATTAGGCCACTTTACATTTGCCTAGCACATTTCCAAATTTTCTCACATAAGTCCTATTTGATAAAATTCTCTTACTATTAACAAAATTCAAACATGAAATTTTCACACATGCATATGTACATATAATGAGCATCAACTATGACGGTTAATTATCTTTATAACTCGGTTTAGTGGTCCCGGAACCACTTTCCGACTAGGGTCACTTTAGGGGTGTTACAACTCTTCCCCCTTTAGGGATTTTCGTCCTCGAAAATTTCTACCGATGCATAGTTTAGGATAACGTCCTCTTATTGAATTATATCCATATAAACATTAGCTCATCGATAGCAATTGTAATTCATTACTGATTTCGCATCGATCCATAAAATCATTTTCTTATCTTAAAACAAATACATAAACATTTCTACAAGTATGCACATATTAACATGTATAATTCACATCATCAACCCACATATTTGTAACCCACATTTTCATTCATGAATAAGCTGTAACCTAACCGAAAGTACACATATACTCAAACATCCCAATAAATATCCTTTATAACTTTATCACATCTCAATATTCAACTAAACTCATTTCCAAAAGAAAAGTCAACTTCCACGTACCTGAACATTTAGTTCATTTAGCACATTCAATCATAGTTAACGTTACCCGTATACAGTCGAATAGGCATAAAGCCTAATATAATACACTGGCATGAGATTTATTCTAGCGCATAACTCGTATATCCAAAATTATCAACATTCATCAAAAATTCTTTCAAACTTTCGAATGTCGAAACTTAATCAAAATAATTTCTTGAACAAGATTAACAAAATAGTGTCCATTCAGCAATAGCACATATAGCTCTTACAATGCCATATCCTAGATATGGTCTTACATATTCTCACAGATCGAGCCGATGCCATGTCCCAGACATGGTCTTACACACTATCTCAAATCAATGCCTTCGTCCCAAACGAGGTCTTACATGAATTCCACTTCACACACTTAGTGCCCACTGACCGATCTCGCACTCATAGTGCTCGGTTAAAGGAATTCGCACACACACAGTGCCTCTAATTATTCACATACATAGTGCTCTTATTCATTCGTTAATACACATTGATATGACTTAACCAAGTCTATAAACATCATGTATGTACACTTTTAAACATATCATCTCATTTAAATTTGAATTCGTATAGTAATGAATACTTAAACTTTGCTCAAATTACCGGCACGAAGCCTACTAGGCACGAAGGCCCGAATACACGTCACCAGCATGATTGCTCTTCGGGACCTAGCCCGGATATAACACCAGCACGAATGCTCTTCGGAACTTAGCCCGGATACATCACTAGCATGAATGCTCTTCGGGACTTAGCCCAGATACATCACTAGCATGAATGCTCTTCGGGACTTAGCCCGGATTTAGTAACTCGCACCAATGCCTTCGGGCTTAGCCCGGAATTAGTATCTCGCACAAATGCCTTCGGATCTTAGTCCGGATATGGTCACTTAGCACAAAGCCTTCGGGACTTAGCCCGGACATCATTCGAATAACCATGCACATTTAACAATAAATCATGACACATTCGTATTTCATTTTCATTAGCAAAACTCAAACACAAGACACTTATCATTCTTGCAATTTCGGCTCAATAGCCACACACAAAGAGCATGATTTTGATTTGCTTAAAACATGATCTAATCAAATCATAATTTAAGCTCTATTACTCAAGGACTTACCCCTTTCCGCTGTCCGAAATTGACTCGGTAAGGTCGCACCCTTAATATAAATAATTGATAGAAAATATATATATAGTGGGTTCGCACACATAGTGCTTAATAATCAACCACGCACACTTAGTGCCATGTATTTTAAACTCGCACACTTAGTGCCATGCATTTCAAGCCCGCACACTTAGTGCCAATCTCACAACCGTGAACACTTATTTCCCGCACACTTAGTGCCAATCTCACAACCATGAACACTTATTGCCCGCACACTTAGTGCTGAAAACCAACCACTCTATACGATTCACTGCCTTTTTACATTCGACGATTTCGTCTCTACATACATATACACATATAGCAATACACATTAGTATATCATTTACATTACTTGAATACAAACACAACATGCTTATCGACCATTCAACTTCCAGTTCCATAGCCACATACAAAAATCACATTTATAGTCATAACACTCTTTCAAAATTGCATCACTTATACCCTTATAATTCAATCCAAATCGAACTTCAAATACGAGTACATGATACGTACCTGATCAACTTAATAATTTAGGCATATCTAAATGAAGTTATATCGCAAATTCTCATAGTCAGAAGCTTGCTACAGCTCGATCGGGATCAAGATTCATTACAATACAGCAAACACATTTTAATAGCCAAAAATCATCACACTATCATTTTATCACTTTATGGCATGTATAAATAGACTCACGCGTGCTACGTTAGTCCTAGAATCGACTAAACCCGACTCTGATACCAATAAAATTGTAACACCCCGTACCCGAGACCGTTGCCGGAGTCGGACACGAGGGGTTCACAGACTAAGTTCGCTTACTATTGCAGTCCATTTTAAAATTTTTCCAGGCAGTCGGCTAACTGCGTCACTGTCACCTTAAAAATCATATCTTGAGTTTCACAACTCGAAAATCAGTTTCGTGATTTTTCCCTGAAACTAGACTCATATGCCCATCTAATATTTTTTTCTAGAATTTTTGGTCGGGCCAATTAATATAGTTTATTAGTCAAAGTCTCCCATGTTACAAGGATCGACTACACTGACCTTTGCGCATTACGACTTGGATATCTCCCTGCACAGAGCTTCAATACTGATGCCGTTTGTTTCTATAGAAACTAGACTCAGAGAGGAATCTATACATATATGGCATGACTCATAATTATCTCTGGTTAATTTGTAATGAATTTCCAAATTCGGAACAGGGAGTCCAGAACCCGTTCTGGCCCTGTCTCACGAGAACCTGAATATCTCTTAACATACTGTCCATATGATCGTTTTGTTACCTTCCTATGAAAATAGATTCATTAAGGTTCGTTTACATAACTTATTCATTATTTAATTCCAATCCTACTATTTTTAGTGATTTTCCAAATCTACATCACTGCTGCTGCCAGCATCTGCCTTTAAGGTAGACTTTACCTACTTCATAGTTTCCATGATTCAACTAGCCCTTTTAGCATAAATAGCACAAATTATGATAGTGATTAACCATTCCATACCAAATGATTATAACATTATGCTCAAACATATATAAGCCATTTTCGCATGGCTATATACATTAACCAAAATATTCCTCCGCCACTAGTCTATTTTATACATGCCATAAGATAATCCAAAACATAGCAGTACCAAACAGTGGATAGTGATAGTGTGACTAGTTGCTGACGATCCCCGAGCCTGTAGGTTCGCAATGAGATCTATAAAACAGAGGAAACAGAGTAAACGGAGTAAGCATTACAATGCTTAGTAAGTTTTAAGCAGTGTCAACAGATAACAATCAAATTATAACATAGTTGTTCGTATTTTTATTTCACTCTTCCTTCGGGCATACCATCCCTTTACCGAATACGCACATCTCATAGATTGCTCTCGTATGCATCACATAACTACCTTATGATTTAGTGCAAATCAAGCTCACATATAAACTTGGAGTACATACCTGTTTAACCTTTCGCATTGAATATATTTATAAGCAATTCTTATTACGAAGTCTTACCCGGACATAATCTCCACACGAAGTTATCGGGTCTTACCCGGACAAAATCCCCACACGTAGTCATCGGGTCTTTAGAGCTCGGATATAGTACGAGCACGAAGCTTACGGACATTAATCAGTGATAATATTCTCGCATAAAGCCTGCGGGGTTTTAACCCGGATATAGTACTGACACAAATGCCCTTCGGGACTTATCACATTTATACACTTTCACATCCATCACGTTGGCCACTCGGCCCTGTCACATATATATACTTTCACATTCATCACATCGGCCATTAGGCCCTATCACATATATATACACTTTCACATTCATCACATCGGCCATTAGGCCTTATCACGTATATACACTTTCACATTCATCACATCAGCCATTAGGCCTTATCACATATATACACTTTCACATTCATCACATCGGCCATTAGGCCTTATCACATATATACACTTTCACATTCATCACATCGGCCATTAGGCCCTATCACATATATACACACTTTCACATTCATCACATCGGCCATTAGGCCCTATCACATATATATACACTTTCACATTCATCACATCGGCCGTTAGGCCCTATCACATATATATACACTTTCACATTCATCACATCGGCCGTTAGACCTTATCACATATATATACACTTTCACATTCATCACATCGGCCGTTAGGCCCTATCACATATATATACACTTTCAGATTCATCACATCGGCCATTAGGCCTTATCACATATATACACTTTCACGTTCATCACATCGGCCATTAGGCCTTACTATCATTTCATATTCGAATACTCATAAACTTACAATACCACGATTTAGAATTCAAGTATGGGTTTAATCAATAGCTTATGAGCAACTAAAACAAGTTTATCAAGGTTCACAACATAATCTCAAATTCAGCACAAGCTATTTTTCCTGAGCAATAGTCACTAAATTATTTATAACTAGAGCTACAAAACTCCAAATCACTTTCCGTTAATTTTTCCTGAATATAGACTCGTATATATTCCATCCATAAAATTTCCAGAATTTTAGGTTTGGCCAATCAATACCAGATTTTCTTAAAGTTTCCCCTGTTTCACTGTTTGAATAATCTGACCACTCTTCACTACGAATCAAATTTCTCATTTTACAGAATTTGAAATGTGTTGTATTTGATTTCATTTGAAACTAGACTCATTAAGGAGTCTAAGCATATAAATTTTATCTTATAACCATTTTTTTACAATTTATAATGATTTTCTAAATACAGAACAGAGGATTACAGTGTCATTTTGCGCTGTCTCACACAACTTTAAGTATCTCATTATCGGAAATTCCTTTGCTTACACGGTTTCTTTTATAAGAAACTAGACTCATTAAGATTTAATTTCATGTCTCATTCAGCCTCTAATTCAAATCCATAAATTTATGGTGATTTTCTAAAGTCACGTTACTGCTGCTGTCCGAAGCAGACTATTTCAAATTACCCTTAAATTCCCAAGCTCAAACACTTAAGAACTTACCATTTGGGCTTAGAACATATCATGGCCACATCATATCTTATTAAATCAACTCATCATGTCCTATTATAATTGAATTTACTCAACGTTTAATCACTTAAAACTTACCTCGGATGTGGTCGAACAATTTTGGCGGCTATTCGATCACTTTTTCCTTTCCCTTGTTGGACGCCTCTCCTTTAGAGTCTTGAGCTTAAACAAATAAATTAACTCATTTAACCGCTTTGCTACATATATTGGTATTCACATTTTAATGATTTTATGACATACGAAACGACATGGTAAAATTTTCACCTTGCTACTTTATGTTCTTAGCTATTCGGCTAATAACCTCATGCAATTACCATACTATCAATAATCTAATCACACATGCATATGCATACTTGGACATTCGGTAATCACCTTTGCTAATTTTAAACTCAACATCACATAAGCTCCCAAGTGATGGCCGAATGCTTCATTTGTTACCCAACTAACCATTCAACAACCTCAACCTCATTACCACCCTTTTATGCCTAATTATCTAAGTCAAGATAAGATCATCATCATGCCTAACTATAGCCGAATGTGCAACATTAATCTATCATTTCTATCTCATTTAACACTTAACATTTACCACATATCGATTCACCAAACTCTCCATCTATTCATGCTCTCATATTCGGTCACCCATACCCATACTAACCATATAACTAATTAATCCTAGGGTTAAACACAAGTGCAATATTGAAGCACCATGGCCGAACCTTCATGAAGTTGCTAAGACCCCACATTTCTACTCGTCACACACTCTCACATCCAAACCTTTTTATTAAACACTCAAGCTCAATCATCTTCATGCCTCATCACCACAACATCAAAACACCAACCAAGAAAGACAACACCCATGGCCGAATATCATCTCCATCACATAGCAAGATTTAGACCATGGGCTAGGTAGAACTCAAACTAACAATTAAAACATGCATGCATCTCATGGAACATCATCAAACATACCTTAGTCTAGTTACATGCATGGCCGAATCTCTTCAACCTTTCTTCTTCCTTCCTCCTTCAAATTTCGGCCAAGGTGTTAAAGGATGAACACCCTTTCTTTTTTTGTTCTTTTCTTGTCTAGTTACGGCAAAATGGAGGGGGGGGATGGATGAGACAACTTTGTTTTCATCACCCCTCCCTTTTCATTACTTAATTACTAACCCTTTATTTATTCTTTCTAACATAACACACTAAGCCAACATGTTCCCAACATGTTTCCACCCATAGCATGGCCGGCCACTATACTTTAATTTGGGTAATTTGACATGCAAACCCATCATTTCACAACATGCATTATTAGGCCACTTTACATTTGCCTAGCACATTTCCAAATTTTCTCACATAAGTCCTATTTGATAAAATTCACTTACTATTAACAAAATTCAAACATGAAATTTTCACACATGCATATGTACATATAATGAGCATCAACTATGACGGTTAATTATCTTTATAACTCGGTTTAGTGGTCCCGAAACCACTTTCCGACTAGGGTCACTTTAGGGGTGTTACATATTATGTCTATTAATTACAATTTCAATCCGTTTAAATAATTAATTCATTAGCTACCTCACAATTGTAATGCAAGAATAAATTAGTCATGATTTTACTTAATCAAGCATTTTACCGAGGCCTATAACAACATAAACACAATTTTAACAATTTTATCAAACGAAATGCAATCAACCTAACATGAATTAAGTTCAAGCTAAATTATAACAGCCCGTTTTGGGCTTAGTCGGAACAGTGGTTTTGGGACCACAAATCCGAAGTCAAGAAATTATTTTTATTATTATTTTGGTGTCATAATATGATTATATGAGTGTATTAAAATTTTGGTGAATTACTTTTAGCGTTTGTGAGCTTAATTGCAAAAAAGGACTAAATCACATAAAGGGTAAAAGTTTTATTTTACCTTATAGATATACCAAATGACTAGAGAACCATAATTGGAGGTCTTTAAAAAGAAAATAGACCCTTTAAAGAGGCAAGGCCAGACATAGGGACAAGATAAATCAATTGGTCAAATGGTTAGGTGAGTTGATGACTTAATATTGTCTAGAAATAAAATAAAGAGAAAAATGTTGTCATCTTTTTACTCTTCTTTCTTCCACCGATTTTTCCTCCAAGAAATAGCCATGGGAGTTTGAAACTTTCATCCATTTATTCCTTTCTCAAGTAAGTGATTTTGATGGTTATTTTTGATGATTTTGGTACTTTTGGAACCCTTGTAGCATGAGCTAACTAATGAGGGGACTATTCTGTAAAATGGTTGAGAGTCTAGGGTTTTGCCATGAAAGCATATATATTGTTAACTGAAATTTTATGAAAGAATATGAGTTATGGTTGTGAAATAAATAACTTTTGTGAAAGAATTTCTCATAGAAACCCTAATAGGACTATTTTGTAAAGATTGTAAAATATATAGTAATGTGGTGAAATAATGGAAATTTTGGGTTTCTATAAGAGTAAAAAGGGTTTGGCTAGGCTTAAGGCATGAAGAAATTTGATAAAAATTGATTTTCGAGCCTAGGGGTAAAATGGTTATTTTGTGAAAGTCTAAGGGCAAAATGGTCATTTTGCCAAAAATATGAATTTTTGGTTGTATAAATTTATCTAGTGATTAAATGGATGAATTTTTATTATTTTAGATCAAGAAATACAAAATCCGAACCTAGACCGGTGGAAGGCCAAGCAAGTAGATTAAAACTGATTAGTCGCCTACATTTTGTAATCTGAAGTAAGTTGTATGTTAATAATGCAACCATATTGTTATGATTTGTGATTGAATTGATATTGCATAAATTGTTATGATTGTGAATATGAGTATGCACGTTGAGAAATTAATGTAGTAAATACTCCCGGTTGAACTTTAGGAAGAAATTTGGATATTCATGCCATGACATTGGGTGATATATATGCTAGTGTAAGACATGTCTGGGACATGCATCTGCCACATTATGAGAGCCAGTGTAAGACATTTCGGGGACATGCATCGGCTTTGAGACAAGAGCTAGTGTAAGACATGTTTGGGACATACATCAGCCTTGAGATATACAAGCTAGTGTAAGACCTGTCTGGGACATGGCATCGACATCAATAGATAAGAGCCAGTGCAAGACCTGTCTGGGACATGGCATCGACTTTGATGTGCTAGCCAGTGTAAGACCATGTTTGGGACATGGCGTCGACATCTTATCCCATGTTTAGGGCTACTGAACATCTTGTAGTATTCCAAATGGTTCAACGGGAGATTTATGGTTTACATCAAAATAAGAGAACTTATGACCATGTGGTAAGTGGTACAAGTACCTAAATGATAATTACGACATACGAGCTTCATTTACGTTGTATGTTTAATAAAGAAGGAAAGTGAGTAAGTTATGCATATGACTGCTTGTGTATTTTACACGAATTATGAATTGTGAATTCAAACCAATGTTGTATGATTGGTGAGAAACAAAATGAGCAAGTAGTGTTTATGGATCCTTACTTTCATGTGCAAATTGAGATATGTTGGGAGTATGATCCCTTATGGTAACATATAGTTACTTATTATTTGCATGCGACTTACTAAGTTTTATGCTTACCTCTTTTCCTTTCCATATTCTTATAGTGCTGCCAAACCAGCTCGTGGATCATCGCCTTACATCGAAGAAGCCAGTCACACTATCCCTAAAGCAATTGGTATACTTAGTTTTATCATTTTGATTATGGCATGTATAGGAACTAGTCTTTTGTAATGGTCACATTGTTTTGGGCCAACAAATGGCTTGTCATAGCTCTTTAGTTATTTTGTATAATGCCATCAATGGTGGCTAATATTGGTTATTGATAAGTGCAAATGATGATGATTTCATAGATGAGTAAATCACATGACTAATCAAGTTCTTGTTAAATTGTTAAAGTGTAATGTGGTTGTATTAGATATCTTGATGTGGTTGAATTGCCTTTGTGTTGTTGTGTGAATTGGTGGTATGTATTGCTTTGTAGGTAGGTGTAAGTAAGGGTGGCAAAAAGGCTTGGTAGATAGCCTATTTTTGTCTATACGGCTAGACACACGGGCGTGTGCCTAGGCTGTGTGTGACACATGGTCAGCCCCATAGGCGTGTTGTTCGACTGTGTGTCACCTACACCATGAATTTGCAAGCCAGTATGCATGGTAGTAAACACATGGGCAGGGGCACAGTCGTGTGTCTCAGCCATGTGGAAAACACGACCTATGGCCACGAGCATGTGCCTTGGCTGTGTGTCCATAATTTGTTGCTGACGTCAGAAACAGAATGTCAAGGTTTTTACACACGGGATGCAACACGGGCGTGTCTTGGCCATGTGAGGGACACAGGCTATAGACACGGGTGTGTGCTCGACTGTGTGAAAACCCTTGTAGGTTCAAATTTGGAATTTAATTCACATAGGCTCTGGGCACTAGCGTGTTCCCTTGTGCTTAGGCCGTGTGAACCACACGGGCCTCTAGCACGACCATGTCAAAATGGATACACGGGCGTGTCGCCTTTCACACAGGCGTGTGCTCCTGTTTCAAGTGACATTTTTCTTTTAGTTTTCAAAGGTGTTTGGGTAAATCCCGAGTCGTTTCTAATGTGTCTTTGGGCCTCGTAGGCCCATATTAAGAATTTCTAGACTAAGATTGAAAAGTTTTAAATTCAATCGAGTTTTTATGATGTGAAATGATTGTATGCACGTGTTTAAGTCAGGTAATGCCTCGTACCCAGTCCCAGCCTCGAACTCGAGTAAGGGGTGTTAGATTAATTGATTAAATTAACCATCCCAACAACATAAATATTCATAGATATATTCATCATAACAACAACAAAAATTAAAGAAATAAGGAACAAGAATCAAATCCGGTGTTTTTTCGTGGCTTGACTTGTTTACTCCATTTTTCCTTCTCCGTTGTCTTTGTCAACCAAGGCTGTTATGAACACTTAATTGCTACTCGAAATGGCTGATGAATGCCCCTTTTCCAAGAGGAGAAATCAGCAATAGAGCAAGAGAATTTTGAATGGAAAAGAAGAGAGAAAACATGTGAATGCTTGAGATGTGTTTCAAATGACCAACCTAAGGGGGTTTTTATAGCTGAAGAGGGCTACTAAAAATAGCTAAAATTATCAGGCAAAGAGCCCTCCCTTGGCCGGCCACACATGTGGCAAGGTTCATAGTTTCAACTTTGCTAATTTAGGCTTGGGGCAAATCTATAAATCCACCCATTGTGGAGGGGTTTGTTTGTAACTTGAATAAGTCTTCAAGAGACTCTTTGCAAGCTAAATAATCAGCCAATAAGCTGATTTGGGTCAGCATATGGATGGTTTTGGGCTATCCACTTCTTGGTCGATTCGTTCACTCGGTTCGGCTCAACTAGACCACTTTAGTAATAATTTATTTAATCCAAATTAAATTGGATATAAATTAAAATTAATTATATTATGAAATAACACATAAGTTGGACCGTCTTTAGCCGAAAAACTCATTCATCTCGATGCTTCAAAAATCACTTCTCGATTTTGCGCTTCTAGTAGTGTCTGCCAATCCAATTTTCGCCCTTTGTGCAAATCTGTTGAAAACGATCAAAATTAATAAAAATTTATTATAAAATTATTTAAAATTCATTATGTTAATAATTTAAATCCAAAATAATTATTTTATAATAATTATATATTTTTCGACAATAATTTTACCGAAACTGCATGAATTTAAGTTAAAAAGGGCATGAAAAAGTGTGTATATTTTTGTGTTTCCACACCCCCAAATTTAATTCATTACTCGTCCCGAGTAATGCACAAATTTGAAAAGAATTTCTCGGAAACACCTATAATAGCCTATTTTTAGGGTTAATCAGAACAGTAGTTTCAAGACCACAATCCGAAGTCAAAATATTTATTTTATTATTTTAATAAGTCTCACAGCATGATAGAATGATAGTATAAAAAATTTCGTTAAGAAATTTTACCGTTTAAATGCTTAATTTTATAAAAGGACTTAATCGCGTAAAATGCAAAAGTTGCATACTATTTGTTTAAAGTGCTTAATAGTTATGAAGCATTAAAGTAAGGGTCCTTGCATGGTAATTATACCATTTTTCATGATAGTGGACAATGATGGAGATATAGTGGTTAAAATTAATTGATATATGCCATGGGTAAAATGGTAATTTATGAATAAAGGTTAATAAAATAAAATAAAATAAGTTGTAAATTAATGGTTTTCATCATCTTCCCAACCAAATAGCAAAAGAAAGAGAAGCCATGGAAGCATTTTTATATTTGGCACTTGCATGATCAAGAGATCAAGATAAGCAATTACTAGAACTAGATTGGGGAAAACAAAAAGTGGACGAATAGCCGATAGTTTTATTTGAGCGACACGAGGTAAGTTCGTATAGCTAGAATCGAACTATTAATACTTGTAATTGTTTAAAATGAATGTGTATAAGTTGAATGAATAACCCAATTGAAATTTGAATTACTGATTATATGATTATATTACTGTTTACATGAATGAAAGTGAAATGTTAAAAATGTTATATACGTTTCATGGATTCAGTATGATAATATGCATTGAGTATGAAAATTGAGTATTTAAACGTATTTACTTAGTTGAATTGAATATATATATGATTTGAGAAATTAAATTATTGATCATTGAATGCTTAAATGACGAAGTTGGATAATTACCGAGCCCCGTTTGAACCGTAGGAATTTGTTAGATACGAGTGACATGTCACTAGGGTTACCTATTTGGTCGAGCTCCTACATTTCCTGTGGACTCACCACAGCTCGTATGAGCTTATGGATATATCAGCTCGAAAGAGCTTACTATTTTCAGCTTATTGGAGCTTACCGATTCAGCTCGTAAGAGCTTACTGTTTTCAGCTCATTAGAGCTTTATCAATTCAGCTCGTAAAAGCTTACTGTTTAGCTCGAAAGAGCTTACCATTTCAGCTCAATAGGGCCTTACTGTTTATCAGCTCAGGAGGAGCTTACCGATCATGGCTCGAAAGAGTGGAAAGTATAATGAATTAATTGATTACCGATAAATACACTTAGTGTGTATCACCCGAGTATTTATCCATATTCTATGTAGTTCAACGGGCATAGTTACTCTTACTGATCGTATGAATAAGCTATGTTGAAATAGATGAATTACTGTTGAAATGAATGAATTACTATTGATACGAATGAATTACTATTATTATTGATGAACTACTGGTTATATGAATGAATTACAGTTTATACAAATAAAAATGAATTGCCATAATGTTATGTGAAATACATGGCATTGATGTTATTTGATGAATTAAAATATGGAATGAAGTTAAATGTACTTGAGATCTAAATGTTTTAACCACATACATGCCTATTAGTGTGCAAGATACTGAATATTCGATGTTATTTTCCATGGTTCAACAGAAAAGATGATGGTGTGAAAATAGAAATGATGACATGAACCAATTCAGGTAGATGTGATACGCTTGACAAGTAAGTGATATTGATAATTTCATATGACACATAAGTGAGAACTGATGAATATATATATATATATACAGAAATTTCCAAGTTGTAATTATATTACACATTGAATTGGATGGAGCTGATTTATATGTATACATGCTTATCTAATTGTGAATTAATTGTTAAATTTTATATAGTACATATTAGTCATACGAGCTTACTAAGCTTATTAGCTTACTCTGTTTATTTTTCATATTTTATAGTGATTTGAAAGATTGCTCGGGTTGGAAGTCATCGAAGATTTCGTCACACTATCCAGGAGTCGATTCGGTATTTTGAACTCTTTGAAATTGGTAATATGGCATGTATAGGCTAGTTGATTATATGAGATGTATAAGTTATTTTAGCCATTGAAGCTTATATGTATTGATGTGTTTAAGCCATGTGATTTAGCTTAACTTGGTTAAATATTGGGTTATATTTATGTGTACTAAATATGGCATGTTTTGGCAAGTAGTTGATGGGATGAAGATATGCAAATGGTATGGATATGTGATGGATATATGATTTGAAACTATTTGAATGATAGTTGGTACTTGGATGTTTAAGGTTGAATTATTGAGTAGGTTATATGTGTATATTGGCTTTTGAATCATATTGGTTTGGTATGTGTTTGAATGCACAAATGGAATTGATTTAGGTATATAAATGTTTTGTTTTGTAATGGCATATAATGTGTATTTGAAATGGTTGTTTTGGTTGCCAAATTGAATGAAAGTATGGTGTTATATGTGAGCTTTGGTAATTGAATTTTTGGCAAGGAAAAGTGGCTTAGAATAAGCCTATTTCTCGTTCACACGATTGAGCACAAGGGCGTGTGACTCGACCGTGTGTGTGATGAAGCTTAGTTAAAATAAATCAGTGAGTTACACGGCTTAGACATACAGGCGTGTCTATTGTCCATGTTAATTTATTGGTATCAGAGCTACAGTTTAGTCGATTCTAAGACTAATGTAGCATATGTGAGTCTAGCTATACATGCCATATTTAACCTGTGATAGTGTGATCTCTCCTGACTCTAATGAGAATTGTTTTAATTAGACAAATGTGCTTTCAAACCGAGCTAATTCAGAAAATACTAAATGTGATACTCAAATACTTGAGTAAAATGTGTTTATGATGAGTCAAAACTCATACAGGTACGAATGATAGTTTATAATATTACGTTAATGATAAATGTTATGACATATGCGAATATATGTGAGAGTCAAATTATGAGGCTTTACGACCTTCACCCACTTACCAGTATAGAGTTATGTTGAAATTTACCAAATTTGGATTAAATAAGTTCCCAAGTGTGAAATCAAAGAGTTCAAGGATTGAATGATTTATAATATGGTCAGATATGAGAATGGGTTAGCAAGTAAAGACTATTCTAGAAGAGATAACAGATTGCTTAAAAGATTATTCGGATTATGCAATGTCACTATTAAAGAAGAAATTTACTTCAGTTAACTGAATTATTCAGGTATGATAATTAAAGAATGTATTACTAGAATTTCTTCTAAATTTATTTTTAATAATGGAGAAGATAATGTGGGAATAGTGATGACAAGATTAGACAGTGAAATAATGTTTGAATTGATAGTTGAGTGCAACGATTATAGTTGAAGTAAATTGCGATGAGTTCTTCTGGGTATTCTACATGTTCATCTATCCTCAAAGGTATGTGAAGCTGTATATTTTCAGAGGAAATTCTTATTATATGATAACGTTATCTAAATATATTTATATATGAATCGTTGTTGGGCTGTTCGGGTTATGGTTGACATTATTCTATCTTTCTCTGGTATTCCATTAGATTGTATTGATTGAAGGTCGGCGGTAAAATCTGTATAATGTTAGTATTTTGTTTCTACTAGTTATTGTTCTGTTGAATATACATGAAGATTATATTACCTCTGTTACCATTGATTCCAGTGCATATGAGTGATGCTTTACTTCTAGATTTCCTCTAAGACATCATTGAGATATCTATCATCTGATATGGGTGCTTTCTCAAAAAGTTCAGTATAATATTATATTTGGGATTTTAGTATCTCTATTTTCTTATGATTCTATATGGTTATCTGTGAAATATATTTATTAAATGGATATAATTATATTTAGTTTGATTATAATTTCTGGTTTGATCATAGTAACATTGCTATACAAATCTCGGATTGATAGAAGTTGTGATTCTGCATTGGTTGTTATTGGAACTATATTTGATTTTCACTTTTGTTTCAAACTACATTATTGACAGTTGAGATCGACTCATTTTTTTAATCTAATTGAGTTATTCACTTGAAAGTAATTGAATTATGTGTACTTGGATTTATCCGTAGACTCAGAAAATAAATCTTGTATGCTCACGAGTGAGTAGACGGGTAGTCTAAGTGAAGAATTCATATTCTTAAAGACATGATACATAATTATAATTATTGGATCAGATTTAATTCAGAAATGATATTGTAAATTAAAGTTATACTGATGGAGAAAGTTATTGCATTTGTGAATTTTGAATGGTTTGATACTTAATAATAAAGTTATTAACTGTGGAAGGATTTTGGATTAGTGATTGATTATCATTTAGGGAAAATGATTGTAGTCATAGATATTGGGAGAAGAAAATCTTTGTTTTCTTTACAGGTATTGAGTGTAGTTATTTTTATCGGAAGGTGATTCGGTATTAGCTAAGTTAAAAAGCTAAATCGATGTTTATTCAGCAAGTCTGTGGGACTTGGAAATAAGGCAGTGAATTTCAAGTTAAAAGAGTACAATGAGAGACGTCTTTTGATTCAGAGTTTCAGATTAGAACCAATGACTTCTTGTTGTTCTAAAATAGAGTTTGAGTATCGAGAAATCCAGAAATTTTACAATGATTGATACATGAAGCTCACTATAATACCTTGCCTATTCTTCCAGGAAAAACAAGATGTCTAATAATCTAAAACAGTTGTATCGATAGACAGATATGAAACTAGATATTTCTAACTCTAATCTTAGAAGTTTAAAGTATTAGCAAGTTTAGCTGATTGTTATGTACCCTCGGGACTGTTACAGTCTGAGATGATATTTGAGTGAAAAATGAGATAATATTACGATGGATTCTGTATTGGGATTTTTCTTATCACCGAAAAAGAAAGATATTATCTGGGTTATTTTCGAATGTTTAAAAAGTCTGCATATTTATTTCTATACATACAGATTTCACTTTTGATAGACTTGTTAAATTGTACATTTCAGAGCTTTTCAAATTATATAACGTTTCAGTCTTCATTATTTTAGGAACCCAAGGTTTATATTGTGATTCGGTAGAAAACTACAATAAATTTTGGGTATGAGGTTGAGTTCCAATACCTCATTTCATCCTTAAACTGAAGGATTAATCTGAGAAAATGATTCAGATTCTCGAAAATACATTTTTTACTGTGCTTTAGAATTTAAAAGCAACTGAGAAAGACATTTATTTTGGTTGAGTTTCTGTATAATAATGGTTATCAGATTAGTATATAGATGGCATTGTAAGAAGTATTGTATAGTTGCAATTACCGAACTCTGTTGTACTGGATAAAGCTTTATGAGAGAAAGATCCACTGGTTGTTCTGATCAGAAAGATTGAAGAGAAAATGAAAGTAATTCATAACAGTTAGAAAGAAGTTTCAAAATGATAAAAAAATTATGCGAACTTGAAATGTAAAAACATTGAGTTGTAGTTAAAGGACTAAGTCTTTAAGAAAGTATTGTCGTAGATATAACATTACTCAATGTAGCTGTAAAGAGAAGTTGGGTCCGCGATTCATAGGGCCGTATGAGATTAATGAGAGAATTAAGCCAATGTGTCATATATCTGCGTTACGATGATGCAGTTCAGATATTTTGCATATAAATTCTCCTACCGATATTGAGATACACTCATATATAAATAGTATAGTGAAGAGCGGATCAGGATTTTTGCTCGAGATATCAAAGAGCTAAAAAACAAAAGAATAGCATTATTAAAAGTTTTCTTTTTGTATTGACACGGGATTGAAGAGATTACGTGAAAATCTGAAAAGTCTATGAAAAAGTAATACTCTAATTTATTCTCTGAAAATATTTTCGGGGACGAAAATCCCTAAGGGAGAGAGTTATAATAGCCCGTTTTTAGAGTTAATCAGCACAGTGGTTTCGGGACCACAATTCGAAGTCAAAATATTTATTTTATTATTTTAATAAGTCTTACAGCATGATAGAATGATAGTATAAAAAATTTCGTTAAGATATTTTACTATTTAAATGCTTAATTTGATAAAAAGACTTAATCGCGTAAAATGCAAAAGTTGCATACTATTTGTTTAAAGTGCTTAATAGCTATGAAGCATTAAAGGGTCCTTGAATGGTAATTATACCATTTTTAATGATAGTGGACAATAATAGAAGATGGTCATGAAACTAACTATAAATTCGACTAAGGCAAGCGCACCTATCGAATAGTAGTATAGTTCTGGCGAGACTGAAAATATCGTATCCACGATGACTAAAAGTACTAGTAATTACTATATTTTTATTATCTAGCCTAAGAATTAAAGTGTGTTTTTAAACTAAAACTAATTATCTAATTAACTAAGATTACGACAAAGATGAAGTTGGGAAAATACTTTAGGAAAAACCGATGGAGAAGATAATACCCAAGGAAGAATCCACCTAGACTTCACTTATTACTTCCGAATTAGACAACTTATTAACTTAACTTAATGTGTAGAAATCCCTAATTTATGTTAATATCTCTCTCAAGACTAAGAACAATTGACTTTAGGTTGATTGATTGAAATCTTTTTCTCATTAAAACCCCTATTGTCTCATTAACTCGATCTATAGATTCCCGTATTAGATTTGACTCTAATCCGGAAGATTTATGTCATCCTATCTCTAGGATTGCATTCAACTCCGCTTAATTATGAATGATCTACTCTTAAATAAGGACTTTTGCTCCACTGAATAAGCACATTAAAACCTGAATTAATACCCTGGAATATTAAAACAAGAATTTAGAGCTCACAATAAGAATAAGAATAATTTTTTTATCATATAATTCAAATATTAATAAGATTTGTCATAGATTTCATATCCCTTAGGTATTTAGGGGGTTTAGTTCATAATAATAATGGAAAACATCTCATAGTTTGGAAAAGAACAAAACATAAGAAACCTAAAGAACTTCTAGCAATCTTGATGTAGATCCTGGCTCCGAGGTGATTACGATGGCTGTTCTTGAGTACTTTTTGCCTCCAACTCTCTGTGTGTCTCTAATCCTCTTCCAGGGTGTTTATATAGGCTTCAGAATGCTTCTAAACCCTCAAAAGTGCCCTTTTTCGAATAAAACTAGGCTTGGGCTCGGCAGAGACACTGTTGTGTGCCATGCCCGTGTGAAGGTGCTCAGGCCGTGTGCAATACTGAGTTGGTTCTTAGTCGATATGGCCATGACACACAGGCATGTGGTCTACCCGTGTGTCACACACGGGCTTGTGGATAACCCATGTGGAAGTGCATAGGCCATGTGAAACACTGATTTAAGCCTAATTTGTCTATTTTTTTTTTGTTCGTTTCTTGCTTATTTTGCTATCCTAAGCTCTCTTGAGTATAAAACATGAAATTAAAGGATTAGGAGCATCAAATTCACTAAAACCAAGGAGAAATCATTCATAAATATGCCAAGCATGGGGTAAAAATATGTATAAATTAAGGTTTACCAATGGACATATAGTGGTTAAAATTGATTGATATATGCCATGGGTAAAATGGTAATTTATGAATAAAGGTTAATAAAATAAAATAAGTGATAAATTAATGGCTTTCATCATCTTCGCAACCGAATAGCAAAAGAAAGAGAAGACATGGAAGCATTTTTAGATTCGACACTTGCATGATCAAGAGATCAAGATAAGCAATTACCAAAACTAGATTGGGGAAAATGAAAAGTGGACGAATAGTCGATAGTTTTATTTGAACGACACGAGGTAAGTTCGTATAGCTAGAATCAAACTATTAATGCTTGTAATTGTTTAAAATGAATGTGTATAAGTTGAATGAATAACCCAATTGAAATTTGAATTACTGATTATATGATTATATTACTGTGTACATGAATGAAAGTGAAATGTTACAAATGTTATATACATTTCATGGATTCGGTATGATAATATGCATTGAGTATGCAATTTGAGTGTTTAAATGTATGTACTTAGTTGAATTGAATATAAATATGATTTGAGAAATTGAATTATTGATCATTAATGTTTAAATGATGAAGTTGGATAATTACCGAGCCCTGTTTGAACTATAGGAATTTGTTAGATACGAATGACATGTCACTAGGGTTACCGATTTAGTCGAGCTCCTGCATTTGTTGCGGACTCACCACAACTCGTATGAGCTTATCGATATATAAGCTCAAAAGAGCTTACTGTTTTCAGCTCATTGGAGCTTACCAATTTAGCTCGTAAGAGCTTACTGTTTTTAGCTCATTGGAGCTTACCGATTCAGCTCATAAGAGCTTACTATTTTTAGCTTATTGGAGCTTACTGATTTCGCTCATATGAGCTTATTGTTTAGCTCGATAGAGCTTACCATTTCAGCTCAATAAAGCTTACTGTTTATCAGCTTAGGAGGAGCTTACCGATCATGGCTCAAAAGAGTGGAAAGGATAATGAATTGACGGATTACCGATAAATACGCTTAGTGTGTATCACCCGAGTATCTATCCATATTCTACGTAGTTCAACGGGCATAATTACTCTTACCGATCGTATGAATAAGCTATGCTGAAATGGATGAATTAATGTTGAAATGAATGAATTACTATTGATACAGATAAATTATTGTTATTACTGATGAACTACTGATGTTAGAATTAAATGATCCAAATCCTTATTTAAATAAAATACAGTGGTAAAATAAAAAAAAAGTAAAATCCATATAGAACTACACTTCTTTTATTTTATTTTAGAATTAGGTTTTTTAAACCTTATTAAACTTCATCTATTTTATATTGATTAAACTAAGGTGTTTCAATCTTACTAGAATATGGCTTTACAAACCTATAAATAGACATAGTCTATTCCTCTTGTAAATTATTCGAATTCGACATAGTGAATTTTCTTATCCTCTGCCCGTGGTTTTTTTCCTGAAGGGTTTCCATGTAAAATTTGTGTGTTCTTTATTTTATTTTAATTTAATTTTCACAACTGGTTATATGAATGAATTACAATTTATACGAATAGAAATAAATTGCCATAATGTTATGTGAAATACATGGTATTGATGTTATTTGATGAATTAAAATATGGAATGAAGTTATATGTACTTGAGATCTAAATGTTTTAACCACATACATGCCTATTAGTGTGCAAGATATCGAATATTCGATGTTATTTTCCATGGTTCAATGGAAAAGATGATGGTGTGAAAATAGAAATGATGACATGAACCAGTTCAGATATACGTGATACGCTTGACAAGTAAGTGATATTGATAATTTCATATGACACGTAAGTGAGAGCTGAGGAATATATTTATATACAAAAATTACCAAGTTGTAATTATATTACGTATTGAATTGGATAGAGCTGATTTATCTGTATTTATGCTTATCTAATTGTGAATTAACTGTTAAATTTTATATAGTACATACTAGTCATACGAGCTTACTAAGCTTATTAGCTTACTCTATTTATTTTTCGTATTTTACAGTGATTTGAAAGATCACTCGGGTTGGAAGTCATCGAAGATTTCATCACACTATCCAGGAGTCGATTCGATATTTTGAACTCTTTGAAATTGGTAATATGGCATGTATAGGCTAGTTGATTATATGAGATGTATAAGTTATTTTAGCCATAGAAGCTTATGTGTATTGATGTGTTTAAGCCATGTGATTTGGCTTAACTTGGTTAAATATTGGGTTATGTTTATGTGTACTAAATATGACATGTTTTGGCAAGTAGTTGATGGAATGAAGATATGCAAATGGTATGGATATGTGATGGATATATGAATCAAAACTTTTTGAATGATAGGTTGTACTTAGATGTTTAAGGTTGAATTATTAAATAGGTTATATGTGTATATTGGCTTATGAATCATATTGGTTTGGTATGTGTTTGAATGCACAAATGGAATTGATTTGGGTATATAAATGTTTGGTTTTGTAATGGCATATAATGTGTATTTGAAATGGTTGTTTTGGTTGCCAAATTGAATGAAAGTATGGTGTTATATGTGAGCTTTGGTGATTGAATTTTGGGCGAGGAAAAGTGGCTTAGAACAAGCCTATTTCTCGTTCACAAGGTTGAGCACACAGGCGTGTGACTCGACCGTGTGTCTGCTGAAGCTTAGTTAAAATAAATTAGTAGTGAGTTACACGGCTTAGACACACGGGCGTGTCTATTGGCTGTGTGTGGCACACGGGCTGGCACACTGGCGTGTGATTGGCTGTGTGACCCAAGTTAGTATGTATGCTCTGTTTCACACGGCTTGTGGCACGGGCGTGTCTAGTGGCCGTGTGAGGCACATGGCCTGAGAACATAGGCGTGTGATCCTTGTTTGAAGATTTTTCCAAATTTTCCTTAAGTTTTTGTATGATACTGATTTAGTCCTAAATTCATGGTTAAAGATTTTTATACTCAATTTAAGCATTTTACAAGTGTTAATGAATATATTGATTACAATTTGATAAATGATTGATTATTGAATGTTCTAAACTGAATGATAAGTCCGGTAATGCCTCTTAACCTATTTCGGCGACGGTTACAGGTTAGGGGCGTTATAACACCTTTGAAAAACTCCTTCAGAACAACATTCTTCCCAGAATTATGAATTTAATATACTTATGCCAAAAATAAGAAATTTGATAGTTATGCTACTTAAGTATACATATCGTTCAAATTAATCTCAACAACTATTATGATAGCAAAATTAGACTAAATGCTTCCTTAACCAAGACATGTTAACCCTTACGAATTTGATTTTATTTCCTTATTCAAGATTAAGCTAAAATCATTAAGTTTAACTTATGCCTTCATATGTTGAACATAGAAATTTCTTTCCACTAATGTAGGTAACATAGAAAACTTGAATCAATAGGTCTTTAAAAAGGTTGAAACGTGGCTAGGCTAGGGATAGTAAAAGATAGATAAATTTAGGCCTAAAACCTTAGACTCAGCTTCAATCGGACTTTTGGAATAATTTCCCTCAATACACCAACTTACTTTACTTTCACATGCTCTTTTGTACATCTATTTTCTTTCAAGTACATTTGCTCCTTTCTTTCTTTCTTTTTTCTTTTTTGAGCATTTGATACTTCTTTTCAACTCCCCCAAACTTATTTTCAAAGAATACTCTGAATAGTACCGAGTCTAGTGTTTGGGACAATTTAAAGATAATTAAGAGAAAAGTGATGGCTAAATATTGCAAAGGCTCAAATAAAATTAGGCCATATAGTCTCAAAGTTGGGTTTCAAGGGATAAAGTTTCATTATGGTTGGCTTGAAAGGCTCAAATGGTCCCAAAAAAAGTTACCTAAATCATTTTCAACATTCCATGGTTCCTAGGATTTCGCCTCAAGAAACTACTAAGTCAATTCTAAAGACTTAAACTTTCATGCACGTCTAACTTTCCTAGGGAACTAAAAATTTTATGGTACGATTTGCATGCTTTATTAAAAATACATTTATATCATTATTAAGCTAACATAACAATTTATTGAAATAATCGAATTTTATTATACTGAATTTTAGCATACTTAACAAAATTTCAAATTTATTGAACAAAATATATCCTAATCATAATTAAAAGAACTATTTATTCTGAGTGGAAATAATTTAATTTTTCGATTCCCTCTACTTAAAATGAACAATGTCCTCATTGTTTAAAGTGAATAGATACTATACACCAAGTAGGATTCTAGAAAAGAGGAGGTGAGTCAATTTGACTGCTTAAGTACCGAGCTTTTTCTAAATCCAATCCTAGACATGTATATATCTATTGCCACACTTTATACTTCACGACTTGTTCAATTTTATTAATGATTTCCATCTCTTGTTTTGTTATGTGAGAATAAAAATTCCTAATTAACTTAATCCTAAAATAACCTAAGAACATAAATAAAATAAAGTCGAGATCCCCCCTTTATTTATTTACAGATCCTTCCAAATTTGACTCATCTTTTGCTCCATCATTATTGTCTTTGCATGAATCGCTTCGCTCCTTCTTCGATAATGGGCTCTATGGTTCAAATATGTAATCTGGAAACTCAGGCACAAAAATAAACGGGTTATGAAATATATATTTTAAATGCATCTCTGATTGAGTCATACCATATTTTTGAGTATCTCCTATAATCTTGTTATTGCAACTACATGTGTTGCAGCATAGCCATTATACCAAACTGTTCACTTTGTGGAATGATGCTAGATAAAGGGACTTTCAGGGTTAAACTTAGGAAATTTGTTAAAGGTGGTTTTAGTTTTGGGCAGGTGGGTGAGTAGCTGAGCGTAAGGTTTAGAGTTGAAGAGGGTGGTGATTTTAAGGATAGTTTAGGTGCGGTAGTTGGTGACTTCGAATGAAGGTATTTGGGGTGGTGATTCAGGTAGCTAAGGGCTGCAACATTAAAGGGTTAAGTGAGATGCACTATTGGGCTACTTGGGAGTGGTGGTGGAGTAAGGTAAGGGCTATAGGTTTGTACGGAAAAGGGTTGAATATTTCCCTTCTTAGTAGTGTCTTAAGCCCAATGGCAGCTCCTTTTTGGATCCTAAGCTCCTATAATGAAAATAAACTAAAGAAAAAGAACTCAAAAAAATTAGTGCTTGGGTTAAAAGTTGACCCTTTTTTAACAAAACAAATACTTAAATTCTTTGGGCTACTTAGAATTTTTTTTTTGAAAAATTACATTAAATTAAACTCTTAAGAAAGACTGGAGGGGTCACAGATAGTCTCGCTTAAGTTCCAATCTCCTAGACAGAGTTTTAATTAATGTAATGAACTAAAGAAAATTTTATGTAAGTCTACCATTTTATTCAAATGAGAAAAAAAACTAAAAATATAAAATAACGATAGAGAAAGTGAAGAGAACTCCCTCCATTTTATTTAGGATCGTCATTGACCATGGTGGTGTCAAATGGCCATGTGTCATACCAACCATAATCATCTAGGAAGTAATCATATTCTTTCCCATCAAATCTGTCCAACATCTTATTAGGGAAAGAAAACCCTTAATGACCTTTCCGTGGCCTTGTTTAACTTCCTATAATTCCTACAAATCCTTCAACCCGTGACTCGAATATGTGAAATAATCCATCCAGTACCCTTCTTGTGCCTTTCCAAAATCACAAGTGCCTCTTGTTCTTGATCTTTTGTGAACTCAACTGAAATAATGACAGGCAAATTCGAAGACAGACCCAAATAGTCATATTTCAAATGAGGAGAAAAAATCATCAGTTCCAATTTAGCTGGCTCTTCAGTCAACGACTTTGGTTGCGTATACTCCTGAGATGATAACTCTAATGATTCTAGTGGAACTTCTTGAGTGAATCCTTCTAATTATCTTCTAACAAAGCCAAACATTTCTTGTCTTCATCATCACTTGGTGATTCCTCCAATAGAATATGTTCTAATGGATCACCTAAAGAATTGAGCTCTATTTCTGTAGAAGCCAACGATTCCATCTTCGAAATAGTAGAACAGCCTTCAATTATATCTTAGGATTTAACAGCATCGAATTCATTAAAAGTCACATTGTCATCAAAGATTTCTTTCAACTGAGTACCATTTTGCTGCTTCTAGAATCGTTGAGGATATGACAGTGGTGGAATCTTAGCTTTAACCAGACAACTATTCTGTAGAAATTTTTCTGTATCCGAAAAGGGTGTTAGGTAATCAGAAGTAATTTGTTTAGAGTTTACCTTATCAAGGATCAGCGTATATGACTTTTGTGGAACAGGAGTATTAACACTCAGTTGAACTTCCTATTTGCCTTGAGCTACAATAGGCTTATCTTCAACTTCGACAACTTTGGGTTCTCATGTCTTCCCACTTTGTAAAGTGATGGTTTTGCAATGTTCTTTGCTCGTGCTTCTCAAATTTTCTATATCACTCGGTCAAATACCTTGGGGTCTGCTTTTGAGCTCATTGGCTAGCTATCCCAGTTGGTTTCCTAAATTCTTCAATGTTGTTGCTTGGCTTTAGATTAGTTCATCATTTTTCGCTATATACGCCTTTAGCAAATTCTCAAGATTACTTGAAGATTCAGTTGGTGTGGGTTTTTGCACTTGTTGAGAATATTTTGGCATATAATTTGGTTGAAATGGCATAGAAAAGTCGCTATGGTCCGCCTGTTGATTACTCCATAGAGAAATTAGATGACTCTGCCATGGAAAGTTATAATAATTTGAATGTGGAACATTCCAATTTTGATTTCCCATGTAATATTTTGACTATTGATTCGATGGGCAATTTTCAAAGAAATGGCCATCACTATAGTATTCACAAGAAATATCCTCGAACTGGTTCAATTACTGACCTGTCAGGTTACCATTGAAACCATTAATAGTTATATTCTTAAGCATAGAAGACAGAAGATACTTGGGCTGCCAAAAAAGCAAGCGTGTCCGCTTTATGTACTCCTGCTTTTCGTCTTTCAGAGGCTGCTCGATTGGTTGGCCACTGATAGTTATTACTGGCAATTCTTTCAATAATCTCATAAGCACCGTTATAAGACTTAAAAAGAAAGGCTCCATTTGCTGAAGCATCCACCATCAGTCTAGTATGAATATTGAGACCAATATAGAAAGTTCCCATTTGAACGCAAAAAGGAATGCTGTGATGAGGGCACTTTCAGAATAACTCCTTGAATCGTTCCAATGCCTCATATAAAGATTCTTCATCAAGTTGCTGAAATGAAGTGATTTCATTTCGAATCTTGGCGGTTAAAAATGGAAGGAAATATTTCATTAAGAAACGTTCAACCAACTCTTTCCATGTAGTTATGGAACCAGACGGTAGGGACTTCAACCACACTCGTGCTCTATCTCTTAAGAAGTATGGAAATAATCTCAGTCTCAAGGTATTCTCGGTCACCCCGAATAGTTTAAATGAGTCACTCACTTCCATGAATAGTCAAAGATGAAGATGTGGATCTTCAGTAGGAATCCCACTAAATTTACCCATATTTTGCAAAATTTGGAACATGACCGGCTTCAACTCAAATTGTTGTGCCTTGATTTTGGGTCTCCTAATACTTGGATTGAGCTCGTTGAATAGAGGAATGGCATATTATTGAATGGCACAGTTTCTGTCATCCGCAACAATGATCAGATTGTGAGTACTATAAGTGAATGTTCCTCCTAGATTTTGTTTTGGATTTTCGAAATTCATATCTTCAGTCCTTCTTTGGTTCGCTTGTCTTTTTCTTTGTCAGAAAGTCCTTTCAATTTCAGGGTTTACAAAGAGTAAGTCAATGATTTGATAAATACTCATAAACACATGAAACAAACACAAACTAAAAAATGAAATTAAAATTTAACAAAAAAAAAGTAGACCAAAATGCAAAATTAACAATTTCACAAATAATGTCTTTTAAAACAGTCCCCGGCAACGGCACCAAAAACTTGGAAGGATAGAAATGTGCAAGTGTACTGATCGCGTGATTCGTAACAAGTAATAAATATTTATAATGAAGATCAAACCTAGACTAACTATTATCATGACGAAAAGGCAAGCGCACCTATCGAACAATAGTATAGTAATGGCAAGACTGGGATATCGTACCCAAGGGAACCAAAAGTACTAGTAATAACTATCTTTTTATTATTTAACCTAGAAATAAAGAGGGGTTGTTTATTAAACTAATTAATTAAACTAATTAACTGATTAAACTAAAGCAAAGAGAAAATTTGGAAAAAGACTTGAAGAAACGTAATTGATAAAGACGACACCCAATGAGGAATCCACCTAGATTTCACTTGTTATCTGACTCTGAACCAGACAATTTATTCACATGACTTGATCCGTGAGACTCTCTAACCTATATTATTATCTCTTTCGAGACTAATAACGTCTAACCCTCAGTTGAATTAATTGAAATCTCTTTCTTAATTAAAACCCCTAGGGAAGCAGTAAATCGATCTATGAACTCCCATATTAGGTTTCACCCTAATTCGGCAAAATCTCGTAACCCTATTTCTAGGCGTTCGATCAACTCCGCTTAATTATGCCAAATCTACTCTTAGACAGGGACTTTTGCTCCTCTGCATAAGCACATCAAATTATGAATCAATACCCGAAATATTAACACAAGCATTAAGAATACATAATTAAGAACAAATCAAGTATTTATCGTACAGTTCAGATAATAATAACAAGATCCATCATAGGTTTCAACCCCCTTAGGTATCTAAGGGGTTTAGTTCATAATAAAATAAGAGTACATCTCAAAAGTATGAAAATAAAAAAAAACATAAAGAAAACTCTAAAACCCCTGAAGGAATTCTGAGAGAGATCTCCAGTCTTGGATTAGCTCTGGCTTTTGGGATGGATCGTATGGCTTCCTTCAAGTAATTCCCAGCGTGTGGTTTTGTACTCCAGAAAAGTTCTTGAGGAGGCCCCCTTCTAAGTCATACTTAGGGTGTTTATATAGGCTTTGGATTGGCTTTCTTCCTCCCTAAGTATCCTTTTCCGTGTAAAATACAACTTCTTGAAAAAGGGACACACCTGTGTGCCACGACCATGTGATGTGATTGCCAGACCGTGTTTGATCCGTTAAATTGCACACGGCCGTGTGGGTCAATGGCCAGGCCGTGTGAATTGTGAAAGCCTTGGTCGACACCCTCGAAAGGCACGGGCGTGTGAGCTGCCTGTGTGGCAAGGCTTAGGCTGTGTCATCTTCTCGATTTGGTCTGTTTTGTCCCTTTTTGGCTTGTTTTTGGCTCCTTTTGACTCTTGGTGCTCTCTTGAGTACAAAACATGAAATAACCGGATTAAGAGCACCAAAATCCACAAATCTAGTAATAAACATCCATAAATATGCTAAGTATTTGGGGTAAAAATATGTATAATTTGGCGTTTATCATGTACACAATCACAACAAGTAATAAAGTGACAAGTAAATGTCGAGTTATCGTACCCACAGGGACTGTGAAAAGAATTATTTATGAATGCTATTTAAAACACTTTGGTGAAGAAAATATTTTTCTTGAAGAGGGTGATTAAAAACTAAGATTTTAAACTAAGTAAACTAAATAAATAAATCTCAAATGCACGATTTCAAAATACAATTTTAATCAAGATGACATAATTGTGTTAGATTAATTACATTTCTTAACTTATAATTATTAAACTCATGTTTATATTGTTACGAATAAATTCACGGCAACTCGGTAATTTACTAACTTATGAACATACTCACCTACCAAAATCCAGTCATCTCTTGACTATATCCATATGTCAATTCAACCGATTAAACAAATCTTAATAGGCAAAATATGTTATTGCACATACGTACTTATTAAATCAAAGTAATTTCTTGTACATATCCCTATGTCAATTTAAACAATTAATTAAATCTAATAAGCACATAAAAAACTACATGAGGTAACAAGGTATCCCTACCTTGAAACAGTTTAATCACAATAATCTTGCAAGTTATGCAAGGAAAATGTATCGTCAGATACCGTTGCTAATTTAACCCTCAGCTACCTTAGATGATTAAACATGCACTGATTAAGTACTGTATCCATTAATTACAATTTCAATCTGTTTAAATAATTAATATATTAGCTACCTCACAATTGTAATGCAAGAATAACTTAGTCATGATTTTACTTAATCAAGCATCTTACCGAGGCCTATAACAACATAAACACAATTTTAACAATTTTAGAAAACGAAATGCAATCAACCTAACACAAATTAAATTCAAGCTAAATTGATTAAATTAACCATTCCAACATAACAACAACAAAAATTAAAGAGATAGGGAACAAGAATCAAATCCGGTGTTTTTCTGTGGCTTGACTTGTTTGCTCCATTCTTCCTTCTCCGTTGTACTCGTCGATCAAGGCTACTATGAACACTTAATTGCTGCTCCAAATGACTGATGAATGCCCCTTTTCCAAGAGGAGAAATCAACAAGAGAGCAAGAGAATTTTGAATGGAAAAGAATAGAGAAAGTGGAAAGAAGAGAGAAAAGATGTGAATGCTTGAGATGTGTTTCAAATAACCAGCCTAAGGGAGTTTTTACAGCTGAAGAGGGCTTCTAAAAATAGCTAAAATTATCATCCAAAGAGCCCTCCCTTGGCCGGCCACACATGTGGCAAGGTTGATAGTTTCAACTTTGCTAATTTAGGCTTGGGGCATATCTATAAAGCCACCAATTATAGAGGGGTTTGTTTGCAACTTGAATAAGTCTTCAAGGGCCTCTTTGCAAGCTAAATAATCAGCTAGTAAGCTGATTTGGGTCAGCATATGGACGGTTTTGGGCTATCCACTTCTTGGTCGATTCGGTTCACTCGGTTTGGCTCAAATGGACCACTTTTCATAATTAATTAATAATAATTTATTTAATCCAAATTAAATTGGATATAAATTTAAATTAATTATATTATGAAATAACACATAAGTTGGACCGCCTTTAGCTGAAAACTTCATTCGTCTCGATGCTTCAAAAATCACTTATCAGTTTTGCGCTTCTAGCAATGCCTGCTAAGCCAATTTTCGCCTTTTGTGCAAATCTGTCGAAAATAATCAAAAATAATCAAAATTTATTATAAAATTATTTAAAATCCATTATGTTAAAAATTTTAGTCCAAAATAATTATTTTATAATAATTAGACATTTTTCGACAATAATTTTACCAAAACTGCAGGAATTTAAGTTAAAAAAGGCATGAAAAAGTGTTTAAAATTTTGTGTATCCAAAGACACACGGCCGTGTCCTAGCCCGTGTCCTTACCTGTGTAACTCTCTGACTTGTTCACACGACCTGCCACATGCCTGTGTGCTAGGTCATGTGGTTAATTTAATTTTCACAAGTTAGGTGTAGGTTTCACACGGCCAAGACACACGCCCATGTCTCTGCCCGTGTGCCTAATTTTGAGCATTCTGTTTCTAAATTTTAAGATGCAGAGAACATACAGCCAAACCACATGCCCATGTGTCAGGCCGTGTGTCACACAAGGTCAAGACACACACCCGTGTGTCTACCTGTGTGGATAAAATAAAGTCATTTCCTAGCTTTATTTCTCACCCAAATTTACCAACAACCTACACCAATACTTGCAAACATATACCAACCAATTCAAACAATATAACCAAGCCAACTCTAACATCTAACTTGATATATCATTACATGTATTCATGTTTATAATCTTACCTTTTATAACATTCATGTTTAACATAACTCACTCAAACCATACTAAACACATATGTAATTACCATGATATAACTTATAAATATACCAATTCAAATTATCACTAGCCATTCCAATGGCTAGATTACAAGCTATCATTTACAAGCCAACAATTGGCCAAGTTAAACTATACATGCCATTATACCAAAATAAGTTTACTGTTTATACCAAAATGAGCTAGTAGATAATGTGATGATACTCTGACCGGTCTCCAACCTTTGTGAGCTTCCGAGGACTATAAAACAGAGAAAAGAAAACCTAATAAGCATTTAATGCTTAGTAAATTCGTATAACAGGAATTAAACTTACCAATAACATTCGTTAAAATAAGCATTCAATAATATGCTTTCCAACAATTTGGCAATTTGCTTAATCACATACACTCAATTAAGCAAGTTAGTAACATAATGCACATGTAAATCAAATAAACATGGATGAGCTCATCATGTTTCACACTTTCAGATATTTCAGAAGCATTAAAGACATAATTCTTTTAATCTCATAATTTCTCATATCAGAAATTTTATCCGTTAAATTATTGAAATAACGATGGATACTCAGGTACTACACACAGGGTGTACAAAACTATAAACCATCAATCATAATCAGGGGTACCCATTAGGGCACAAAATCAGGGAGCACACTCTTGAGCCATATATCATAATACTCAGATGAGCCATGTAACATGACACTTATCCAGGCGTAACAGGAAACTCATAAAAGTATTAATCAGAGAGCTCATAGAGCTTTACAGGTAACTCCGAAAAGTTATTATCAGGAAGCACCAGATAAGGTAACAGAGAGATCAAAAGAGCCATGTCAAGAAGCTTATAACAGCCTATATCAGGACACTCACGTAGAGCTACGTTTGTGTTCAAATTATATGCTGGATCAAAACCGATCGAATCATGTAACCGGACGCTCACAAAGAGTAGCAATAATGTGCAACACATGCAAAATCACTACCGATCAGGATGCTCGCAGGAACTATATAACAAGATGCTCAAGAGGGCTATAACAGGATTGTTTGTCTGAGCTATATTCTGTCCACAATATATGCAGAACTATATTTAATAGGGGAAATTATACATCCATTGAATTTCATTATTCAAACGGAACTTGTCATTTATAAAGCAATATCGAGCATGTGATTTATTTCATACTTTAAACATTTATATAATTCACCCAAATACAACATTGAATTCAAACATATTAACATATATAAATAAGTTACACGAACTTACCTCGACACTTGTTCATATTCAAAAGGCTACTAATCTGACACCTTTTCTTTTCCTCGATCTAACTTCAAATTTGAGTTATCCAGATCTATATAAATGAATTTAATTATTAATTTAATACAATTCACATTTGATTGGATTCAATTTAGACCCTAGGAAAAATTACCCTTTTGCCCTTATACTTTTCGTAAATTCCAATTTCGTCCCTAGGCTCGGAAAATGAAATTTATGTAATTTTCATAAAACATTTACAGCACATGTATAACAAAAAATTCAAAATTTTTAATAACATTTACATCTTTTCAATTTAGTCCCTAAATCACAATTTCATGAAAATTCACTTTACAAAAGTTGTTTATCTATCAACAAGCTTTCATTTTCTGCCATTAATTTCAAATTTTAAGCATATTCATCCATAGTAAAATTTCTATACTTTGATAGCTTTTCAAATTAATCCCCAAAATAGATGGATTAAGCTATTCCGATCTCAAAAATATAAAAATTACTAAAAACAATATAAGAAAACATGCCTAATTAAGCTTGATTAATTTCCTTTCTCTCTCCTAGGGTTTCCATAAAATTTTAGGGATGAAGATGACAGTAACATGATGATATTTCTTTTTAATTATTTATCATCCTTTAATTTTTCTCATTTCCAATTTCATCATTTTCTTTTTCTAATTTTCCATGGATGAATCACCAAGAATATCTACTAATTTTTCTTTAATAGTCTAATTACCATATAAGGACCTCAAGTTTTGAATTCCATAGCTATTTGATACTTATAGCTACTAGAACTCAACTTTTGCATTTGATGCAATTTGGTCCTTTCCCTAATTTAACACATAATCGGTAAAATTTTCTTATCAGAAATTTTCATATAACATCCATATCATAATGCAGACCATGCAATAATATTAAAATAAATTTTTTTCTGGCTCGAATTTGTGGTACCGAAACCACTGTTCCGATTTCACTGAAAATGGGCTGTTACAACTCTCATTCCTTAAGAATTTTTGTCTTCGAAAATCTTACCAGTAAAGATGTTTGGATATTGATTTGTCTTAGTATCCTCCGGTTCCCAAGTAGCCTATTCTATACCATGTCGTTTCCAAAGAACTTTTACTAAAGCCACCTTTTTGTTTCTTAACTCTTTCGTCTCACGTGGTAAAATTTTAATTGGTTCCTCACTGTAAGTCATGTCAAGCTGAATCTCAACTTATGTTGGAGAAATAATATGTGAAGGATCCGGCCGATACCGTCGCAACATAGAGACATGAAAAACGTTATGAATTCTGTCAAGTTCTGTTGGTAATGCTAACCGATATACAACAGGTCTGATTCTTTCAATAATCTCATATGGCCGGATAAATCGTGGACTCAATTTTTCTTTCCGGCCAAACCAGAGAACTTTCTTCCAAGGTGATACTTTCAAAAATACTTTATCACCAACCTGAAATTCTATTTCTTTTCGTTTAAGTTGGGCATAAGACTTTTGACGATTAGAGACTGCTTTCAAACTATCTCGAATTACTTTCACCTTTTCTTCAGTTTTACAGACTTAGTTAACTCTGTGTATCTTTTTTCTCACTAAGCTATATCCAATATAAGGGAGTTCTACATTTATAACCATTCAGAGCCTCATATGGGGTAACACCCCTCACCCATATCCAACGCCGGGATAGGGTTCGAGGCGTTACCAGACTTAAACCTTCACCAACATACAAAACTGGGTCCCCAAATTTTACCCAAAATTAAAACTTTTCAAACACATGCGTTCCGTCCCTTATACAGGCCTTCGAGGCCTAAAACATACATCGGGGTGGTTCAGGACAAAACTAAGAACATTCGATAAACTTTGGGGAACTTAATAAATTCTCTTGCTTTAGTGAGTCACACGTCCGTATGGGTAGGGCCGTGTGGTCACTCACGCGCGTGCAGCTTGGGATACGCAAGTGTCCTCAGCTAGTGTAGCTCTTTGTTTATGACATCAGCATGCATTTAGGGGCACACGGCTAAGACACATGCCCGTGTGTCTAGCTCGTGCTCGAAACTGACTTAAAATTTTAGATGCAGGGGACGCACGGCCATACCTCACACCCATAGGGTGATCCGTGTGGACCTTGTAGGGCTATTTTCCAAGCCTTTGGTCACCCTCTATCAACCAATCACACTTATAGGTTATCTTAATACATAATAAGGCCAGATTATATGCTTACATATAACCTTGATAAACCTCATTCATGTAAACCTCATATCATCGATTTTATACATGCTAGGTTAATTCCCTTTTTGTATTAAGGGTTTCCATGTCAATGGGTTTCCATGTCTCATTGACACATTTAAGATTGGCTCATTCTTATAACTCATTGCCAATTATAGTCAAGCCATCCCATGAAAACATAAACATGCATAGATTTGTAGGTCATAGCCTACTTCAAAATGAGCCAATTCCCATGGCCATATACAAATGATGTGTATATCTTTACATCTCTTCATTATGGCTAATCAAATGACATATCTAACAAAATAAACCAAGAGACCTATACATGCCATTGAACAAAATAAAAGTGCCTATATACCAACGCTGGACTAGTTGATAGTATGTTGACTCTCCAACAGTCTTCCAATCTTTATGAGTCCTAGAGCTCTGTAAGACAGGGAAAAGAGAGGGGTAAGCATTTACATGCTTAGTAAGCCCGAATAACTAGAAAGTAAACTTACCGATTAATTAGCATACAACTATATTAAGCAAATAAACCAACAACAATGAAATAGTTTCCCTATCACATGCATTCAATCAACAAGTTAGTCACAATAATAATGCACTATGTAATTTGTCTTAGATGAGCTCATCATTCATCATTTCATTTATATACATCATATTAATCCCATTGAGTTTCTAGGAAATCTTGATGGATTATCCATTATCCATAAAGTCATAAAATGATCATTTCAAGTATGCACTCTCGCGAATCTCACATCTTACAGCAGGATTACCAGTCTAGGCTAAATCTCCCGTTGTGAAGTCGGGATTACCAGTCCAAGCTAAATCCCTTATAGCGAAAACACCCTTAATGAGCTCGAATCTGAATTGCTAGTCTAGGCTAAATCAGACCCTAATCAGATTACCCATCTGGGCTAAATCCACAATGCACACATATTCTTCAGGAGGCTCAATCACTCAAGGAACACCCTTCCGGGATAGATCCTTTTTATATTTAAGATCAACAGATTACCCATCCGGGCTAAATCCTTTCTACAACACATGCAGGATCTCAAGTCATGTAAGCCAAGGTTTATCCATCAGATTTCCTTTTCAACCTCAACCGAGACATTTATCAACATGTCATTATTAAGGATATATTTCATAGATATTCATGCCATCATCAAATGTAATTACCATACATTCATAAATCATGCAATTAAGCATACTATGATTTACTTTAAGTTATTTGAACTTACCTAGGACTCGTCTCGTATCGTGTTTCGGTTATTCCGAAACCTTTTGTTTTCCTCGATCGACCTCTGAAATTTGTTCCTCGAGGTCTATAACAATAAAAATAAATCATTAAAACCTCACATTGTACTTTTTGAGTCTACATTTCACCCCCGATCCAAATGACTGTTTTGCCTCTAACCTTTTTCATTTTTACGATTTAGTCCCTAGGCTCGTATGATGAAATGCATGAAATTTCTACATTACCCAAGCCTATTCAAAAGTTTTTACCTCTTATGACAGCACACATTTTCCATTATTTCACATTTCTACCACATATTTTGTACCTTTCGCAAAAAGGTCCTTTTTAGGGATTTTTCATGAACATCACCTATGAAAAGATGTTTAACACACATCCAACCTCCATATTCCCCCACAAACCATCAAAATACAAGTAACTCATGCATGGGTAAATTTCTAAACATGAACCCTAGCACGAAATATGGGTAGAAATAGAGAGAGTAAGCTACCGAGATTTCAAAAATACGAAAAACATTAAAAATGGAGCTTGGGAGTACTTACTATTGAGCTTGAAAATGTTGAAAACCCTAGCTATGGTGACTTGAGAATTTCAGCTGGACAAGGAAGAAGAATGGTTAATTTTTGCCTTCTCTTTCCCATTTTATTTCATTAAATTGCCAAATGACTAAAATGCCCTTAAGCCATTTCTTTAAAATTTCATCCATACAAGCCCATTTTTGCCCAAAAACTTAGAAATTGGGAAAATTGCTCCTCAAGACCTTCTAATTAATATTCTAAAGCAATTTCATACAAATTGCTTCTAAAACCCAAGTTTTGCAATTTATTCAATTTGTTCCCTAATGTCCAATTAGACACCTTTCTCAAAGAATTCCTTCATGAAACTTTAACACATGCATATTATCATATTCTAGACCTTATAATAGTCATAAAATAAATATTTTGATGTCAGATTTGTGGTCCTGAAACCACTGTTCCAACTAGGCCCTATTTCGGGATGTTACATATGGTGCAATTTTAATACTAGAGTAGTAATTGTTATTGTAAGCAAATTCAACTAAAGGCAAATATTTTTCCCAGTTATCTTCTAATTCCAAATTACAACACCGAAGCATATCTTCCAAAATCTGTATAACACGTTCGGAATGTTCATCAGCCTGAGGATGGAATGTAGTGCTGAAATGTAACTGTGTACCTAGAGCTTCTTGTAATTTGTTCCAGAATCGGGATGTAAATCGATGATCTCTATCTGAAATAATGGAGACTGACAGTCCATGCAGTCTGACAATCTCAAAAACATATAATTCAACCAATCTATCCAAAGAAAAATCCATACGTACCAAAATAAAGTGTGCAGACTTTGTCAACTAGTCGACGATTACCCAAATAGCATCTTTCTTCTTTGGAGACAGGGGTAACCTTGATACAAAGTCCATGGTAACTCTTTCTTATTTCCATTTCGATATTGTAACTAGCTGTAATAATCCCGAAGGAAACTAATGTTCAGCTTTTACTTACTGACATATCAGACATTTAGATACAAATTTAGAAATATCTCGTTTCATTCCTGACCACCAGTACATCTTTTTCAAATAATTGTACATTTTGTTACTTCTCAGATAAACAGACACAATATCATTATGAGTTTCGTTCAAAATATTCTGTACAAGTTCTGAATTCCTCGGTACAAATATTTTGCCTCTGAATATTAGACAATCATCAGACCTAATCTAAAATTCCGAATCAGAATTCAACTCACACTGTACCCGTTTAGCTCGTGCTTCATCATCATTTTTTTGAGCTTCAAAAATCTGCTGCAAAAATGTTTGTCTAGCTTTTAATTCAGCTATGATTGAACCATCATCAGACAGTGACAATCGGGTGTTCATATCTCGTAAAGCAAACAAGGATTTTCTGCTCAGAGCATCTTCAACCACATTGGATTTTCTCGGATGATAATTAATAACCAAATTATAATCTTTTAACAGTTCAAGCCACTTGTGCTATCTCAGATTCAAATCCTTTTGCGACATCAAATACTTTAAACTTTTATGATTAGTAAATATATAACATTTTTCACAAAATAGATAGTGTCGCCAGATTTTCAATGCAAACACAATAACTGCCAACTCTAAATCATGTATCAGATAATTTTTTTCATGTGGTTTTAGATGTCTTGAAGCATAGGCTATTACTTCACCTTATTGCATCAATACATAGCCTAAACCATTTAACGATGCATCCTTGTAAACTATAAATTCCTTACCCAATTCAAGCTGAACTAACATGGGTGCTTCAGTCAACAAAGCTTTCAATTTGTCAAAACCCTACTGGTATTTATCAGTCCATTCGAACTTCATGTCTTTCTGCAACAATCGAGTAATCAGAAAAGCTATCATTGAGAACCATTTAACAAACCTCTGATAATATCCTGCTAATCCCAGAAAACTTCTGACTTCAGACACATTTTTCGGTGGCTTCCAGTTAACAATAGCTGAAATTTTAATTGGGTCCACCCTGATACCTTCAGCAGATATTATGTGTCCGAGAAAACCAATTTCCCATAGCCAAAATTCACATTTATTGAATTTGGCATATGACTGTTTCTCACGCAGAGTTTGCAACACAATTCTTAGATGATCAGTGTGTTTATTTCATCTTGGGAGTAAACCAAAATATCATCAATAAATACTACCACAAACCTATCTAGATAGGGCCTGAAAATTCTATTCCTCAGATCCATAAATATTGCAGGTGCATTCGTCAACCCAAACGGCATCATAAGAAACTCATAGTGCCCGTATTTGGTTCTGAAAGCTATTTTTGGCACATATGAATCTTTCACCCGTAGTTGATAATAATCGAAACGAAGATCAATCTTCGAAAATATTGTGCCACCTTTTAGTTAATCAAACAAGTCATCAATACGAGACAATGGATACTTATTCTTTATTGTAACTTTGTTGAGCTGTATATAATCAATATACAACCTCAATGATCCATCATTCTTCTTTACAAACAGAACCGATGCACCCCAAGGTGAGAAATTGGATCGAGCAAAACCTCTATCAATCAATTCTTGTAACTATGCTTTCAGCTCTTTCAATTCAAGAGGGGCTATTCTGTAGGGTGCTATGGATATCGGTGTTATCCCCGGAACAAGATCTATAAAGAACTCCACTTCTCTAACCTACCACCAGGTAATTCCTCTGAAAATATATCACGAAATTCACAAACAACCGGTACTGACTGAATCTTAGACTCAGATACTTTAGTATCTAACACATACGCAAGATAAGTATCATAACCCTTTCTGACATATTTATGTGCTGATATTGCTGAAATCATAGTAGATAACCCATCCAGTTTATCAGATTCAACGTGAAGAACTCACCATTCTGACAATTTAACACAATGTATTTCTGTTTACAATTCACCACTACATCATGTTAGGTTAGCCAATCCATTCCCAAAATCACATCAAATTCATCAAAGGGCAACAAAATTAGATCAACTAAAAAGCAATAATCCTTTACCATCAACGGGTAATTTTTACAAATTTTATCCACTATAACATACTGACCCAAAGGGTTTGAAACTTTCACCACAAGTTCAGTGAATTCAATGGGTAAATTTTTAACAGACACTAATTTCGTGCATATGTATAAATGTGTTGAACCAGGATCAATCAAAGCAGTAACACCAATATCAAGTAGAGAAAATGTACCAGTAATGATGTCTAGTGCAGAAACATCCTCTCTTGCACGTATAGCATACATCCTTGTCGGTGCTCGTGTCTTAGATTTAACTGTTGAATCTTTTGTAGTACTTCGATTACCACTGAAATTTCTAAGGTGTCAGGGTGGTCTACCTCTTGAACCAGGGTTACTTGGCTTCGAAGTCTGATCAATATCTTTTTCAATCCTTTCCGGACAATCTTTAAGAAAATGGTCAAGAGAACTACATCTATAACATGCTCTACTTCTCAAACGGCATTCCCTAAAATGAAATTTATTACAGTATTTACACCTTGGTTTGGGGTTATCGACACTTCATACACTTGTTACAGATGAAGATGAAGATCTCAAGTTAGAACATTGAGAGTCTCGCTCTTTTCTGAAATAACCCACAGATGCGGTAAGACAATCATGGTACTTCTTTGATTTCTTTGAAGTATATCATTATGACTTATCCATAAATCTTTTACCAAAAATCTGAGCTTCTTTCTCTACTTGTTTCCTTTCTTTACTTAATTCTTCAACTTTGTGTGCTCAATCAGCCAATACCACAAATTCCTTTAGTTCAAGAATTCCAATCAACAGCTTGTATCTTCATTTAATCCTTCTTCAAAATGTTTACACATATTAGCCTCGGTCGAAACCCATTCTCTGGCATACTTATTTAACCGAACAAATTCCCGCTCGTATTCAGATACAGTCATGTTTCCCTATTTGAGCTCTAAAAATTATTTCTTTTTCTGATCCAAAAATATCTGACTAATGTATTTCTTTCTAAATTCTGTTTGGAAAAATTCCCATGTAACATTTTCTCTTGGTACAACAGAAGTTATGGTGTTCCACCAATGATAGGCTGTGTCTTTTAGTAAAGATACTGCACATTTCAAGCATTCAACTGGTGTACATGATAATTCATTTAAAACCCTGGTAGTATTTTCCAACCAAAACTCAGTCCTCTCCGGATCATCTTCAGAAGTAGCCCTGAAATCTGCTGCCCCATATTTACAGATTTTATCCACCGGAGGCTTACCAATTCTAACAGGTTCAGCACCCTGTGGCATCTCTATAACCGGTTCAAGAGCATGTGGGTGAGGTTTTTGTATAGCAGGATTTGTTCTCAAATATTCAATGAACCACTCGTTCATCATTTGAAAGAAGACTTCTTTTACCTCCTCACCTCGGCCCTCAGATATGGACCTTCTACTACTACTAGATACAGCTCGTTGAACGGAAGCTTGAGCAGTACTCTCAGCTTCCTCAGCTTCAGCTCTAGCTTGGTTGGATGACATTACTATATGAAAAAACATATTTAAAAATGGTCAAGAGATATCACACTATCATAAATTATATAATGTCATGTATAGCTAAACTCGTACTTGCTAAATTAATTTAAGAATCGACTAAATCGTGGTTCTAATACCAATAAATGTAACACCCCTTACCCGTATCCACCACCGGAACAAGGTTACAGAGCATTACAAGAGTTTATAGAATAATTACAAATAATTTATGTCATTTACTGTTCATAACTGAAACTATTCATATTGTCCCTTGAATGGACCCTCAAGGTCCAATTTAATGATTAGAAATAAGTCAGGACTAAATTGGAATCTCAAAATTTTTTTCGCAAAATTTTAAAAGTTTTCTTATATACAGGGGTCACATGCCCGTGTGAGTAGGCCGTGTGGCTCACACGGCCAAGTGACATGCCCATGTCTCAAGCTGTATGGACATTCGATGTGAGACACATGACCGTGTCCTAGCCTATGTCCTTACCCGTGTAACTCTCTGACTTGTTCCACACGACCTGCTACATGCCCGTGTGCTAGGCCGTGTGGTGAATTTATTTTTCACAAGTTAGGTGCAAGTTTCACACGGCCAAGACACATGCCCGTGTTCTAAGCCATCTGTCACACACGGCTGAGACACACACCCGTGTCTCTGCTCATGTGCCTAATTCTAAGCATTCTATTTCTAAATTTTAAGATGCAGAGAACATACGGCCAAACCACATGCCCATATGCCAGGCTATGTGTCACACACGATCAAGACAGGCACCCGTGTGTCTACCCGTGTGGATAAAATAAATCCATTTCCTAGCTTTATTTCTCACCCAAATTTGCCAACAACCTACATCAATACTTGCAAATATATACCAATCAATTCAAACAATATAACCAAGCTAACTCTAACATCTAACTTGATATATCATTACATGTATTCATGTTTATAATCTTACCTTTTATAACATTCATGTTTAACATAACTCACTCAAACCATACTTGTAACACCCCCACGCCCGAAACCATCACCGGAGTCAAGCTTGAGGTGTTACTAAACTTATCTTACCTTTTAAACAACTCTAAACCACTTATTTTAAGTTTCGGAATAAACTATTTTTCTGCATCATGGTTGCTTAAAAATTCATTTCTCGAGTTTAAAAACTTGAAATTAAGATCCGTAAATTTTTCCTGAAACTAGACTCATATATCTATCTACTAATTTTTTTCAAGAATTTTTGACTTATCCAATTAGTACAGTTTATTAGTTAAAGTTACCCCTGTTTTAGAATTCGACTGCACTAGCCTCTACTTACTAAGAACCACTTTTCTCTCTGTAAAAAAATCATATGACTATACCGTTTGTTTATATTAAAACTAGATTCAATAAGGATTCTAACCATATAAATTACATCACATAATTATTTTTTTAAAATTTATGGTGAATTTATAAAGTTGGAATAGGGGATCCAGAAATTGCTCTGGCCCTATTTCACCAAAACTTAGATACCCTATAAAATACAAAACCTTTACCTGGTTTGCTTATTCCATATGAAAATAGACACAACAAGCTTTAATTTCATATATTATTCACCATCAACCCATGTCTCTACAATTTCTTGTGATTTTTCAAAATCCCGTTATTTCTGATACTTGAATCTGTTTTTAAGTTACTTTCACATTTTTCTTAGTTTTTGTGTGATAGTTACTACTTAATCATACATACTATTAAACATGTATACCATCAGCCACTCTATTAGCTAATCACTAGCAAGTATTTACAAATCATTCATTGATCATATCATAGCAAAAGAAACCAAGTTCCTATACATGCCATACACAAAACGAAACGTCTAACTATACCAATGTGATTTCTTCGATAGTGTGATCGGGTCTCCGACGTTTCCTTCGATCCCCGAGTGGCTTGATAAAAACTATAAGAAAAAGGAAATAAAGAGAGTAAGCACTAGGCTTAGTAAGCTTACAAGCAAATAAATTACAACATTCAACATAATGAATAATTATACATAATGTCACCTAGCCTCATAAACTTTCTTTACTTCACATTTTCTACCTTCTTCTTTACTCACTTACCTTCTTTCTTACCTAACCTTTCACTATTCATAAATATAATCTACCTTCCCTTTTGCTGATAATTCACTGTAATTTAACGTGTACAATGACCCGTTGAACCACTCGGAATATTAAGGATACTAGAGTCGTTCCTGTCTATCAATATCCTGCCAATGCCATGTCTTCGACATGGACTTACATGAATTTATCTTGTCTCCAATGCCATATATATATAATATGGGCTTACATGGCTCATTCCTGTCTCCAAAGCCATATAACTGATATGGACGTACATGGCTCATTTCTGTCCTATCCTGTCCTGTCAACCCCAATATCCTAACATTCCTAAGGTTCAAACGGGGCTTCCTAATGCTTTTTCTCTGTCACTTCGCCTTTAATTCAACTTTAAATATTCAAAGAAAATAAGTATATAAATGCTGGAAATTGACAATAATAATGTAAAATAAAAGAATATTGCATTTATTTACTGTAAACTTACCTCGATACAAAATGTGACTAAACTTTACAATTTAGTCCTTTACTTTTTCTTTTCCCCGATCTACTCCCGAATTTTGCTCTTCTTGATCTATAATAGCAAATTTAACTTATTTAATATTCACATTTATCAAAACAGTCCTTGACCCAAACTTTGACAAAATTACATTTTTGCCCCTAAACATTCACATATTTTCACTTTTTCCCCAAGGCTCGTAATTTAAACTTCATCCTATTTTCTTATGTTTTATGACATGCTGATCATTTTTCCCTTCTATGACAACATCAAATTCACACTCTAACATGTACTTATGACTATTAGGTATTTTTACCGATTAAGCCCTTTTACTCGTTTTCACTTAAAACCGAGTAGCACAAGTTGTCTAACATAATTTAAAACCTCATATTCTATCATAAAACATCAAAATAAACACTTTTCACCTATGGGTATTTTTCCAAATATGAACCCTAACTTAAATTATTGCTAGCATAAGCTTTATCGAGCTACCAGGACTCCGAAAACGTAAAAAACATTAAAAACGGGGCTTGGAATCACTTACTATGGAGCTTGAAAGCTTGAAAAAAACCCTAGCTATGGAGAACCCTTGAAATTTCGTGCTAATGAAGAAGATGATGAATTTTGTGTTATTTTTCCCTTTTTATTTCATTTAATATCCAAATGACCAAAATGCCCTTCCTTATTAAACTTTCAAAAATTCCATCCATGCCCTATTTTGTCCATGAACTTAGAAATTGGTCAAATTGTTATTTAAACCCTCCTAATTAATATTCCAAAGCAATTTCATACTAAAAACTTCTAGAATGCAAGTTTTGCAAATTATTCGATTTAGTCCCTAATCTCAACTTAAGCACTTTATGCATAGAATTTCATCACGAAATTTTCACACAATCATGCAATCATATCATGAACCTCAAAATAATAATAAAATAAATTTTTCTACCTCAGATTTATGGTTTCACAACCACTGTTTCGTTTAGGCCCTATTTCGGGATGTTACAATACTAAACACATATGTAATTACCATGATATAACTTATAAATATACCAATTCAAATTATCACTAGCCATTCCAATGGCTAGATTACAAGCTATCATTTACACGCCAACAACCGGCCAATTAACTTATACATGCCATTATACCAAAATAAGTTTACTGTTTATACAAAATGAGCTAGTAGATAGTGTGATGATGCTTTGACCGATCTCCAACCTTTGCGAGCTTCTGAGCACTATAAAACAGAGAAAAGAAAACCTAGTAAGTATTTAATTCTTAGTAAGTTCGTATAACAGAAATTAAACTTACCAATAACATTCATTAAAATAAGCATTCAATAATATGCTTTCCCACAATTTGGCAATTTTCCTAATCACATACACTCAATTAAGCAAGTTAGTAACATAATTCGCATGTACATCAAATAAACATGGATGAGCTCATCAAGGTATTTCAGAAGCATTAAAGACATAATTCTTTTAATCTCATAATTTCTTATATAAGGAATTTTATCCGTTGAATTATTAAAATAACGATGGATACTCAAGTAGTACACACAGGGTGTACAAAACTATAAACCGTTAATTCATAATCAAGGGTACCCATTAGGGCACAAAATCAGGGAGAACACTCTCGAGCCATATATCAGAATACTCAGATGAGCCACGTAACATGACACTTATCCAAGCTAAACAAGAAACTCATAAGAGTTTTAATCAGAGAGCTCATAGAGCTTTACAGGTAACTCCGAAGAGTTATTATTAGGAAGCACTGGATAAGGTAACAGAGAGTTCAAACTAGTCATGTCAAGAAGCTCATACGAGTCTATATTAGGATGATCACGTAGAGCTGCGTTTGTGTCTGTATTGTATTCTGGATCATAACCGATCGAATCATGTAATAGGACACTCACAAAGAGCTGCGATAATGTGCAACACATGCAAAATCACTACCGATCAGGTTGCACACAGGAACTATATAACAGGATGCTCAAAAAGGCTATAATAGGATTGCTCGTCTGGGCTATATTCTGTCCGCAATATACGCAGGACCATATTCAATGCGGGAAATCATATCTCCATCGAATTTCACTATTCAAACAGAACTTGTCATTTATCAAGCAATATCAAGCATGAGATTTAATTCATACTTTAAACATTTATATAATTCACCCAAATACAACATTGAATTCAAACATATTAACATACATAAATAAGTTACACGAACTTTCCTCGATACTTGTTGATATTCAAAAGTCTACTAATCCAGCACCTTTTCTTTTCTTCGATCTAACTTCAAATTTGAGTTATCCAGATCTATATAAATGAATTTAATTATTAATTTAATACAATTCACATTTGATTGGATTCAATTTAGACCCTAGGAAAAATTACCCTTTTGCCCTTATACTTTTCGTAAATTCCAATTTCATCCGTAGGCTCGAAAAATAAATTTCATGCAATTTAATCCTTATTCCAAGCCTAATCGAATTTTTCATATAACATCTACAGCACATGTATTTCAAAAAATTCAGAATTTTTCCATAACTTTTACATCTTTTCAATTTATTCCCTAAATCACAATTTCATGAAAATTCACTTTACAAAAGTTGTTTATTTATCAACAAGCTTTCATTTTCTACCATTAATTTCAAATTTTTAGCATATTCATCTATGGTAAAATTTCTATACTTAGATATCTTTTCAAATTAATCCCCCAAATAGATAGATTGATCTATCCCGATCTCAAAAATATAAAAATTACTAAAAATGGGATAAGAAAACATATCTAATTCTCTCCTAGGGTTTCCATAAAATTTTGGGGATGAAGATGACAATAATATAATGATATTTCTTTTTAATTATTTATCAACCTTTAATTTTTTTCATTTCCAATTTCATCATTTTCTTTTTCTAATTTTCCATGGATGAATCACCAAAAATATCTACTAACTTTTCTTTAATGGTCTAATTACCATATAAGGACCTCAAGTTTTGAATTCCATAGCTATTTGATACTTATAGCTACTAGAACTCAACTTTTTGCATTTATGCAATTTAGTCCTTTCCCTAATTTAACACATATTTGGTAAAATTTTCTTATCAGAATTTTTCATATAACATCCATATCATAATGCAGACCATGCAATAATATTAAAATAAAATTTCTTCCTAGCTCGGATTTGTGGTCCTGAAACCACTGTTCCCAGGTAGCCTCTTCTATACCATATGCCAAAGAACTTTTACTAAAGCCCCCTTTTTGTTTCTTAACTCTTTCATCTCACATCTAAAATTTTAATTGGTTCCTCACTGTAAGTCATGTCAGGCTGAATCTCAACTTCTGTTGGAGAAATAATATGTAAAGGATCCGACGATACCGTCGCAACATAGAGACATGAAAAATGTTATGAATTATGTCAAGTTCTGGTGGTAATGCCTAACCGATATGCAACAGGTCTGATTCTTTCAATAATCTCATATGGTCTGATAAATCGTGGACTCAAGTTTCTTTTTCGGCCAAATCAGAGAACTTTCTTCCAAGGTGATACTTTTAAAAATAATTTATCACCGACTTGAAATTCTATTTCTTTTCGTTTAAGATTGATATAAGATTTTTGAAGATCAGAGGCTACTTTCAAACTATCTTGAATTACTTTCACGTTTTCTTCAGTTTCACGGACTAAGTCATCTCTGTGTATCTTGTTCTCACCAAGCTTTGTCCAATATAATAGAGTTTTACATTTATGACCATACAGAGCCTCATATGGTGCCATTTTAATACAAGACTAGTAACTGTAATTGTAAGAAAATTCAACTAAAGGCGGATATTTTTCCTAGTTATCTTTGAATTCCAAAATACAACACCGAAACATATCTTCCAAAATACGTATAACATGTTCGGATTGTCCATCAGTCTAAAGATGGAATGCAGTGCTGAAATGTAATCGTGAACCTAGGGCTTCATGCAATTTGTTCCAGAATCAGGACGTAAATCGAGGATCTCTGTTTGAAATAATGGAGACTAGCACTTCATGCAGTTTGACAATCTCAGAAACATATAATTCAGCCAATCTATCCAAAGAAAAATCCATACGTACCAGAATAAAGTGTGCAGACTTTGTCAACCGGTCAACGATTACCCAAATAGAATCTTTCTTCTTTGGAGACAGGGGTAACCCTGATATAAAGTCCATAGTAACTCTTTCCCATTTCCATTCTGGTATTGTAACTGGATGTAATAATGTCGAATTTTTATGCTAAAAATTTATTTTATTAGGTGGAACCATTCGGTGAGTTATGTTGGAATACCTACCGCTCTTGAAGATATACGACTTCTATTAGACCAACGGTCAAAAATGCATGTAAGTATTAAATGAAATATATACATATAACATAGTCGTTTTGTATTTAGTATTTATTATTATGTATATAACTAATATTTTTATCACATTCATATAGTTTTAATGGAGACCATACGAGGATCTGGCAATTCGAGCAGTAATTCCAGATGAATTCTTTCAAAATTTGAACATTTGGCATGTTAAGGTCCCATTAATCAAATACACTACTGTCGAAATGCACCAAACAAATAGAGTGTTGCAACAATTTAGATTCTAACAACCAATTCCCGTGACACTTAAAGTGCCCGATGATGAGCACAAAATTGACTTACGATAATCGAATACACATTTTTCGCTATTTTTCTTGGAATATATCAAAATATGGAAAAATCGGTATAAACATATACCTACTCGTGAATCGGTCATCGTTTCAAAGTTAGCATACGTGCAAATTATTGAGGATCCATATATATACCATTGTTTAGGATCCATGGCAAGTCATATTTGCTCTTGAAAGAGTAGAGGCGTCGGCAAATCCGTGTCGAAAGGGAACGATGGAGCCCTTTAAATCTAAGGAGAAGGGATGATAGGGTGGACTCATCAACAGTGCCCACATAATCACCGGGCCCAACGCCTCAAGCGAAGATGCCCACACCACAGCCCCTTCAGATTATGTCAAGTGCGTATCCTAGCCCTTATATGTATCATAACCCAATATGTTTCCTTTTCCAAGTCCTATGCCAGGTTGGAATGCATGGCCTGGTGCATTTCCTTTCCCGATTACTCTAACTCAACTAACGATATATAAGCCATTGTCCCAAGAGGGATCCCACGAGGTACCATCGGAGAGCTCATCTAATTTCCAATCCCAATCGCCTTATTAGATTCAAACACCTCCGCCGTGGTGATGCAAACACCTCTGCATTCTTTGTTCTATCAAGGTGGGTCATCCTTTCAACACCCACACCCACAAGCAAAACAACCACAACCCCCGCCGAAAGTTGAACCAAGAAGGAATCCAGCACGTAACCGTCGACCACCCACATGTGGCACTGATTTCGACCGGTACATGCATTGATTTTTTTAATATATTTGTAGAAACTAGTTTTATATTGTTTCATTTAATAAAATAAAATTTGTTTTGAATATTTTAATGGTCAATTTGTAACACTAATAATCCTTATCCATCGCCAGAACAGGGTTACGAAGCATTAATGGACTTATAGAATAAATAAGAACATTTTATAACATTTTAATAAACATATCATAAATCAATCATAAAATACTTATATTTTCCCTTATATGAGCCCTCGAGACCCAATATGCACTTTAGAAGTGAATCGAGACTAAATTAGAAACTTAGAGAATTTTTTGCAAAATCTTAAAATTTTCTTAAGAGCAGAAGACACACGCCCATATGACTAGGTCATGTGGCTCACATGGCCATGAGACACACCCGTGTCTTAGACCGTGTGGACATTTGATATAAGGCATACAGTCATGCCCATACCCGTGTAACTCTCTAACTTATGTCACATGGCCAACCACACGCCCGTGTGATAGGCCATGAGTCTGGTGCAGGGGTCACGGAGCCAGACCACATGCCTTTGTGCTAGGTCGTGTGCAAAAACCTGGGCATTTTGTTTTGAAATTTTAAGGTGCAGGGGACACACGGCCAGACCACATGCCCATGTGCCAGGCCGTGTGTCACATATGGCTAAGACAAACGCCCGTGTCTCTGCCATTGTGGACGAAAATAGGTCATTTTAAAGCCACTTTTCTCACCCAATTTTGGTATTAACTTATGCACGACCATATCTAACATAATACCTTCCATTCAAGCCAAAAATCAAGCTTCATATCTAACATATCATCATATATATTCAATATCTAAACTTACCAAGTTATTCATGTATACATATTTACATATTTAACTAAATTTTCTAACTGCAACCATACCTCAATATGCCTTTTGATTAACTATCATTAAATCATTTTAAACTCACCTCATGCCTGATTAGTCCATACATATATAAGTTGATTAAAAACATAAACAAAGTGTAACTCCTAATATTTACACAAACCAACTTTACTTAAAATCATTCCAATCCCTATACATGCCATATAAACCATAATATGTATGGAAAAATCTACCGGAGCAAGTTAGATAGTGTGATCTGATCTCTCGGCTTCTCAGAAGTCTACAAAAAACATTAGACAACACAAGTGAGCTTAAAGAAGCTTAGTAACTTCGTTGGCTTTAAACACAAATCTTACCGAACATACTATAACAAATTATTCAAATAAATCATTCAATATACAATTCCTACCAAACACAAGTTCAATCGATGAATTCACTTATTTTAGATCATTATCGATAATAACTTTAAATCTTCAATCATTAATTCCAAATGTCACTTACCAACTTTTGTCAAATTAGAGAACGTCTTACGGATATGAGTACATCGTATACGGAAGCCCGAAGGCTGCACAGAAGCACATAAGTGCTAAACGGAAACCCGTGAGGGTTGAACGGAAGCTCATAAGAGCTTAACAGAAACCCATAAAGGTTAAACTGAAGCTCAAAAGAGTTGAATTGAAACCCATTAGGGTTAAATGAAAACTCATATAAGTTAAACAGAAGCTTGTAAGAGCTAAACAGAAAGTAAACACGAAGTTTGCAACAAATTTTGAACCTTGATTTACTTGGGTAAATTTTCCATCAATTCTTCCTTTGTTGTATTTCACCACAGAACGATTGTACTCAATCCTGCGCTCCATTCGTTTTGAGCATTCAATTCAAATTCATAATTTTAACAACATTTTACTTTCAACATTAGATATAAATAAATAATACCATTCATCAATTTTATATTTAAACATTAAAGTTTAACCATACGAACTTACCTGGGTTAAATTGTGGAATTTGTAGTAGTTCAGGGACTATTATGCTAATTTCTCTTTTTCACGATTATCTAGGGGCTCTTGATTTGGAGCAAAAGTATGAAAATTAGCTTAAAAACCCTCTTATGGCATTTTGCTGAAGTTTTAGAAGAGAAAATGTCTAGAATTCTCTTGTAATTTTAATTACTAAGTTTAATTTTACAAAATTTCCTATTTTACCCCTTGTTCACACTGATTTTGTTATTTCTTATACATACATGTTGTCCCAGCCTTGTATTGAGTGTATAATTACCTTTTTGGTTGTCCCTTATTTACCACTTAAGCTATTTAATCACTATTTTTTTAATTAGCAAGTTTTGCACCTTTTTCAATTTAGTCCTTTTTATTTAATTACCTGTCTAAACGTTAAAATTTTCTAACAAAACTTTAATACTAACTTAATGACACTCAGTAAATATTTATAAAATATTTACGACTCAGTTTATGAAATCGAGTTCTCGATACCTCGTTTTCAAAACTAATTTACCTAATAAATTCTTCTAAAGCACAAATCATTATTTCAAAAATCTTCCTAAAATCACATTTAACTTTTAAATACTAAATAATAAAATTTTTGAACTCACTCGTCGGATTTAGTGGTCTCGAACCATTGTTTTCGACACTATTGAAATTTGGGTTGTTACATAATTATTTTTGTATTTTATCCTATTTAATAAAATAGAAGTTCTTTTGAATAAAATAATAGAAATAATGCAATATAGTTTCATTTAAGCAATTATCAACTATTTCGATTTGGACATGTTTGAATTGTATGACCCAAGTTCTTACACCATCCGCACAACTTTTTGTGACAACCCAAATTAGACCCTGGTCGAAATGTGGTTTCGAGACCACATTACCGAGCCAAAAATTTATTTTCGTGTTTTAATTGCATAAATTGTTGTGTGACAGTGAATGTATGAGAAATTAAATGCTTAATATTAGCATTAGGATGGTGAATTCATTCAAAAAGGACCTAGTTGACGAAGTTAGGAAAGATGATAGATGAATTATAAGGATTAATTAATAATAGGTTGAGGAAGCATGGCTTTGCATGTCAATTTGCCCATAAAAATTCATGGTGGCCGGCCAAGGAGTGATAATGCTCCACTCATTCTAATTTAATATGTTTCTTTGGTGAACAAATGATGGGGATAATAATAGAAAAGGGAACAAAAAAAAATGGGTGTCATACTTGCCATCTCCTAGCCGAAAAACCAAGAAAAAGAAGGGGAGAAAAGAACTTGGAAGGAATTCGGCCATTGCTTGTGCCTAGGGAGAGTGTTTGATGTTGTGGCATGAAAAATGAGGGAGTTTGAATGCTTAATAAGGAGGGAAGAAGGAGTGTTCATATTTTCTTTCTTTTGCAATTGTTCTAACTAGAGGAAGAAGAGGAAGCAAGATTCGGCCAAGGTGGTCCTTTAGACCAAGGTATGTTCAATGATATTTTTGGAAGCTTACCCTACCTTTGGGGTGATGAGTCTAGATTCTATCTATTCCATGGTTGGATTTGGGGTTGTTGGAGAGTTAGGATTCGGCTAAGGAGTTTAAAAATAAAAGCTAGTTGATACCTTGATGCTATTAGCATGCTAATTATATGGATGTGTTAAGTTGCTTGTTATGTTAGCATGAAAGTTGAAAATTGTTAAGCTATTTTGTTGGAGGTGCCGAACTTAGGACTAGGAAGAGAATGAGTATTCGGCTAACATAGTGGAAAGATGGTGTTGCCGATTGCTAGATTTAGACTAGGGGAGTGGCTATAATGGGCATTAAGATGTGGGACTTAAGAAATGTAGTTATATGTGGACTTACATGATGTTACAAATAGATGTGAAAATATGCTAGATTAGGAAAACTCGATTAAGTGTTCATGAGATGAAATTAGGTGTTTAAATGATGTTATAGTTGACATTGTACATGTATACATGCATTTCGGCCATGGTCTTTGCTTGAATTTGAGATTTGTAATGTGATTTTCCTAAATTGTCTATGAATTTTTGGTTGTTGATTCCATGGTAATGGTATATTGAATCCATGAAAATTTAGTAAGGTTGCATTCGGCAACTTGCTTGGAATTAAAAATTGATGTCTAAGCTTAGGTGATTTCGATGATGATATATATATATATTCATAAGTATATTTAGTTGATTCGGCTTTGGTAGTTGCATGAGGCTATTGGCCGAATATACTAACATACATATACATGTGAAATTGGATTGTAAATATTTAGCAAGGTGGTTAAACTAGTTAAATTATTGATTTAGCTCAAGGAGTTAAAGGAGGTGAATCGAGCAAAGGCAAAGAAAAGGTTATCGAGTAGCCGAGTTGGAACCGTCTTACCCAACACGAGGTAAGTCATTAAGCATGTAGTTGGTATTATTTCAATGGTCATAACGTTATGGATTGATGCTGAATGGAATGAATAAATATACATATATATATGCGTGTACGTATGTGATGATGAAATTGTTGAATGAAAGAAAAGAGGTAAGATGTATTGAGTTGTTGATCTCGGCACTAAACGTGCGGGATAACCATTTATGACCATGAGATTGGCGCTAAGTGCGCGGGATTAAATTGTACAGCACTAAGTGTGCGATTCGACTATGTTGCACTAAGTGTGCGAAATGAATATGATGCACTAAGTGTGCGAATTGACCATGCGGCACTAAGTGTGCGAGTTTGACTATGTAGCACTAAGTGTACGATTTGATTACGTAGCACTAAGTGTGCGAGTTGATTATATAGCACTGAGTGTGCGGGCTCAATATACATTCGTGAATCATTATGGACACTATGTGTGCGACACTATTGAGTCGATCGCGGACAGCGGATCGGGTAAGTGTCTTGAGTACATGGCTAATAGGTGCTATGCTTATACTTGGTGTTGAGCTCGGTAAGTTGAACCTATGTGACAAATATACTTGAAGTCACGTACATAAAATTTATCATAGAATGGGTGAAAGGCCGTTTAGTTGTATGTTTGTAACGAAAAAAAAATGATTTATGAAAATGCCTCGAATATCCTATTGATGAGTATGTGGATTGTGAATGCATCAATTGGTATGAAATTGAATCGATAGGTTGGAGGAACTATGGTATGGTTCGGTATGGATGGAGTAAATTGTCTCATTCCATTTTGTTTCCTCTTGTGATAATGTTATTGATGTATAGTAGTGCATTGCTTATGACTTACTGAGTTATAAACTCACCCGGTGTTTCCTTGTCACCCATTATAGGTTGCTTGGACTCATCTATTTTTTTTGCGGGGTCGGGCCGTCATCGAAGTCATCACACCGGATAGCAAGTTTTGGTATTTTCTTCTTAGTTGGCTTAGAAGAACATTTTGGCATGTATAAGCTATTACGTTGTGTTTGAATTTTGGCATGTAAACTTTAAGCCATGCGAAAATGGCACGAATGTTCGATTGAGTTGGATCAAGGGTAGGCATGAAATGGACCTAGTTACTTTCGTAACAGATGCTGGCAGCAGCAGTGTCATGAGATTGAAAAATCACTAAAAATAGTAGGAGTGGAATTAATTAATGAATAAATTATGTAATCGAAGCTTGATGAGTCTGCTTTCATGAGGAAGTAACGAAAAGATCATATGGGCAGTATATTAAGAGATAATCAGATTTTTGTGGGACAGGGCCAGAACGGTTTCTGGATTCCCTGCTCCGACTTCGGAATTTCATTAAAAATTAACCAGAGATAATTAGGGGTCGTACCATATATGTACAGATTCCTCTCTGAGTCTAGTTTTCATAGAAACAAACGGCATGAGTATTGGAGCCCCGTGCAGGGAGATATCCAAGTCGTAATGGGCAAAGGTCAGTGTAGTCGGCCCCTGCAACTTGGGAGACTTTGACTAATAAACTGTACTAATTGGCCCAACCAAAAATTCTAGAAAAAAATAAATATTTGGGCACATGAGTCTAGTTTCGGGTAAAAATTACGAAACTGATTTTTGAGTTACGAAACTCAAGATATGATTTTTAAAACGACTAGTACACAGATTGGGCAGTGTCTGGAAAATAAATTTTGTAAGGGGTTAAAGCCAGTTAACACCTCGTGTTCGACTCCGGTGTCGGTTTCGGGTTCGGGGTGTTACATTTTATTGGTATCAGAGCCATGGTTTAGTCGGTTCTAGGACTACCATAGCACGTATGAGTCTAGCTATACATGCCTTAATGTTAATGTTTAAAAGGGTGATGATTTCTGACGGTTGAAATGTTTTTGTTTTGATTAGTAAATGGATCCCGGTAAAGAAAGAACCCTAGCGGATGACGTTGAGAGCGTAGCGGCTGCTCCTGCACAAGGGACGCCGCCTGTTGAACCTCAGTCATCTGCGAATAATCAAGGTGAGGGGGCTAAACAAGCCTTCTTTACCATGATGAATGAGTGGGTCGCGCAATATGCCCGAACCAACCCGGCTGTCCAACAATTCCCAAATTTGAATAATCCACCCCAAGAGCCTGTAAGGCCATCAGTCGCTGATCCTGTGAGGCTGAGTAAGCCACCTGTAGACTTGATTAGGAAGCGTGGGGCCGAGGAGTTCAAGGCCATAGTAACTGATGATGCCGAAAGGGCCGAGTTCTGGCTTGATAACACCATTCGGGTGTTTGATGAATTGTCATGCACACCCGATGAATGTCTAAAATGTGCTGTATCTTTGTTGCGAGACTCAGCCTACTATTGGTGGAGGACGTTGATTTCCATAGTCCCGAACGAGCGAGTAACTTGGGACTTCTTTCAAACGGAATTTCGGAAGAAATTTATTAGCCAACGGTTCATTGACCAGAAGCGTAAGGAGTTCTTGGAACTCAAGCAAGGCCGTATGGCTGTATCTGAATACGAACATGAATTCGTAAGACTTAGTAGGTATGCCCGGGAGTGTGTAGCTGATGAGGTTGCTATGTGCAAAAGATTCGAGGAAGGATTGAATGAAGATTTAAAGCTACTAATGGGTATTTTGGAAATAAAAGAATTCGTAACACTAGTCGAACGAGCCTGCAAGGCGGAAGAACTTGGAAAGGAGAAGAGGAAGGCTGAATTTGAAGCTAGAGATTATCGTAAAAGATCGACGGGTAAAGCTCCGTTCTCAGCTGTAAAGAAGTTCAGGGAGGACATTAATAAGTCGAGGGCGACTGCGGGAATTTCCATCAGGGCAAGACCATCGATGGGCTCCCGAGCTACTTCGGTAGCTAGTGTGGGCAATAATCGTCACGAGAAACCTGAATGTCCCCAATGTGGAAGACGACACCTAGGTGAATGTTGGGGCAAGTCTACTAGCAGGGCCTGTTACGGATGCGGTTCGAAGGACCACCTCATTAGAGATTGCACGGAGCTGGATGAGAAGAATAAGATTCAAGGTGCAAGACCTAGTGGAGTGACATCTAGAGGTAGACCACCGAGAATTTTTGGAGGCAGGGGTGGTAGTCAGAGGGGGGCTTCTGATACGGCCGATCGCGCCGAGAACCGTGCTCCTGCTAGAGCATATGCCATTCGCGCACGAGAGGAGGCATCCTCCCCCGACGTCATCACTGGTACCTTCACTCTCTTTGATACTAATGTGATTGCATTGATTGACCCTGGTTCTACTCATTCATATGTATGCGAAACCTTAGCAACCAGTAAGACTCTACCTGTTGAGTCTACTGAGCTCGTAATTCAAGTATCAAACCCTTTGGGCCAATGCGTACTTGTTGATAAAGTGTGTAAGAGATGCCCTCTAATAATCCGAGAATCCTGTTTTCCGGCCGATTTGATGCTTTTGCCGTTCGATGAGTTTGATGTTATTCTTGGTTTGGATTGGTTAACCGCGCATGATGCGGTTGTGAATTGCAAAAGCAAGACTATCGATTTGAGGTGCGCAAATAACGAAATAATCCGAGTTGAGTCTGCGGACTTAAGGGGGTTGCCAGCTGTAATATCAGTAATGTTGGCCCAGAAATATGTAAGGAAAGGGTGTGAAGCATACCTCGCGTATGTACTTGATGACAAGGAGTTAGAAAAGAAACCCGAATCGGTGCCGGTGGTCTGTGAATACCTGGATGTTTTTCCTGAAGAGTTACCGGGTTTGCCACCTGTTCGGGAGGTAGAGTTTGGTATTGAGCTTGTACCTGGAACTACGCCTATTTCGATCGCTCCGTATCGTATGGCACTAACTGAGTTAAAAGAGTTGAAAGCTCAGTTGCAAGAATTGACGGATAGAGGTTTCGCTCGACCGAGTTTCTCACCTTGGGGTGCCCCAGTATTGTTCGTGAAAAAGAAGGACGGAACCATGAGGTTGTGCATTGATTATCGTCAACTGAATAAAGTGACGATAAAGAATAAGTATCCGTTACCGCGTATTGATGATCTGTTCGATCAATTAAAGGGAGCATCAGTGTTTTCAAAGATAGATTTGAGATCGGGTTATTATCAGTTGCGGATTCGAGATTCGGACGTACCCAAAACTGCTTTCAGAACGAGGTACGGTCACTACGAGTTCTTAGTGATGCCGTTCGGGCTCACTAATGCCCCTGCGGTGTTTATGGATTTGATGAATCGGATCTTCAGGCCGTATTTGGATCGGTTCGTAGTTGTGTTTATTGATGACATCTTGGTCTATTCAAGAGATGAGACCGAACATGCTGAGCATCTGAGGCAAGTGTTGCAAATTTTGCGGGATAAGCAGTTATATGCTAAGTTCAGTAAGTGTGAGTTCTGGTTAAGAGAGGTTAGCTTCTTGGGTCATGTGGTATTCGCATTGGGTATTCGAGTTGACCCGAGCAAAATTTCAGCCATACTTAACTGGAAGCCTCCGAGAAATGTTACCGAAGTCCGGAGCTTTCTAGGGCTCGCCGGTTATTACCGACGATTTGTCAAAGGTTTCTCGATGATAGCCACACCAATGACGAAGCTACTTCAGAAGGATGTTAAGTTCGAATGGACGGAGAAATGTCAGAAAAGCTTCGATCAACTGAAAACTCATCTGACTGAAGCTCCAATTTTGGTGCAACCCGAATCGGGTAAAGAGTTTGTCGTTTATAGTGACGCATCCCTACTTGGGTTGGGTTGCGTATTGATGCAGGAAGGTCGAGTTGTGGCCTATGCGTCGAGACAATTGAAGCCACACGAGAGAAATTATCCGACCCATGATCTCGAACTAGCCGCCATTGTGTTTGCATTGAAAATATGGCGACATTATTTGTTTGGTGAGAAGTGCCATGTGTTTTCGGATCACAAAAGTCTCAAATATTTGATGACTCAACGAGACTTGAATCTGCGACAAAGACGTTGGCTTGAGTTGTTGAAAGATTACGAGCTTGTCATTGATTACCACCCGGGAAAGGCTAATGTGGTTGCGGACGCCTTAAGCCGGAAATCACTGTTTGCTTTGCGAGCGATGAATGTACACTTGTCTGTTCTACCTGACAATGTGTTAGTAGCTGAATTAAAAGCCAAACCATTATTGACTCATCAAATTCGTGAAGCTCAGAAAGTTGATGATGAATTGGTTGCAAAACGAGCTGAGTGTGTTTCGAACAAGGAATCGGAGTTTCAGATTGATGATGATGGTTGTTTGAGGTTTAAAAGTCGTTTGTGCGTTCCAAGGAATTCGGAACTCATTCCGATGATACTGAACGAAGCCCATTGTAGCCGAATGTCAATTCACCCGGGGAGCACGAAAATGTACAACGACTTGAAACGTCGGTTTTGGTGGCATGGTATGAAGCGAGACATCTCCGACTTTGTTTCGAGATGTTTATTATGTCAACAGGTGAAAGCGGAACATCAAGTGCCTTCAGGATTACTTCAGCCGATCATGATACCCGAGTGGAAATGGGACCGAGTCACAATGGACTTTGTGTCCGGACTGCCATTGTCCTCAAGTAAGAAGGATGCGATTTGGGTTGTTGTTGATAGGCTGACTAAGTCGGCTCACTTTATCCCGTGCGTACGGATTTTTCATTGGATAAACTAGCCGAATTGTATGTTACTCAGATTGTGAGATTACATGGAGTACCTATTTCTATCGTGTCGGATAGAGATCCGAGATTCACCTCGCGATTTTGGAAGAAATTGCAAGAAGCTTTGGGTACCAAGCTGCATTTTAGCACCGCTTTTCATCCCCAAACCGATGGTCAATCCGAGCGGATAATTCAGATACTCGAGGATATGCTGAGATGCTGCATCCTTGAGTTTAGTGGTTCATGGGAACGGTATGTACCTTTGATTGAATTCGCTTACAACAATAGTTTTCAATCAAGTATTAAGATGGCACCTTACGAGGCTTTGTACGGTCGTAAATGCCGTACACCATTGTTTTGGACCGAGCTCAGTGAAAGTAAAATTTTCGGAGTTGATTTGATTAAAGATGCCGAACAGAAAGTAAAGGTAATCCGTGAAAGTCTGAAGGCAGCCACAGATCGTCAGAAATCGTATGCGGATCTGAAACGGAAGGACATTGAATATCAGGTGGGAGATAAAGTGTTCCTTAAAGTTTCGCCTTGGAAAAAGGTACTTAGGTTTGGCCGTAAGGGCAAGTTGAGCTCGAGATTCATTGGGCCGTACGAAATCTCCGAACGAGTGGGGCCAGTTGCGTATAGATTGATTTTGCCCCCTGAGCTTGAAATATTCACGATGTCTTTCATGTTTCGATGCTTCGACGCTATCGATCTGATCCGTCGCATATAATTAGTCCGTCGGAGGTTGAAATTTAGGCTGATATGAGCTATGAAGAAGAACCGATTCGTATCCTAACTCGTGAAGTGAAAGAGTTGCGAAATAAAAGGGTTCCGTTGGTTAAGGTGTTGTGGCTTCAACACGGGATCGAGGAAGCAACCTGGGAAACCGAGAGCTCGATGAAAGAACGATACCCAAACCTATTTACCGGTAAGATTTTCGGGGATGAAAATTTCTTATGTGGGGGAGAGTTGTGACAACCCAAATTAGACCCTGGTCGGAATGTGGTTTCGAGACCACATTACCGAGCCAAAATTTATTTTCGTGTTTTAATTGCATAAATTGTTGTGTGACAGTGAATGTATGAGAAATTAAATGCTTAATATTAGCATTAGGATGGTGAATTCATTCAAAAAGGACCTAGTTGACGAAGTTAGGAAAGATGATAGATGAATTATAAGGATTAATTAATAATAGGTTGAGGAAGCATGGCTTTGCATGTCAATTTGCCCATAAAAATTCATGGTGGCCGGCCAAGGAGTGATAATGCTCCACTCATTCTAATTTAATATGTTTCTTTGGTGAACAAATGATGGGGATAATAATAGAAAAGGGAACAAAAAAAAATGGGTGTCATACTTGCCATCTCCTAGCCGAAAAACCAAGAAAAAGAAGGGGAGAAAAGAACTTGGAAGGAATTCGGCCATTGCTTGTGCCTAGGGAGAGTGTTTGATGTTGTGGCATGAAAATGAGGGAGTTTGAATGCTTAATAAGGAGGGAAGAAGGAGTGTTCATATTTTCTTTCTTTTGCAATTGTTCTAACTAGAGGAAGAAGAGGAAGCAAGATTCGGCCAAGGTGGTCCTTTAGACCAAGGTATGTTCAATGATATTTTTGGAAGCTTACCCTAACTTTGGGGTGATGAGTCTAGATTCTATCTATTCCATGGTTGGATTTGGGGTTGTTGGAGAGTTAGGATTCGGCTAAGGAGTTTAAAAATAAAAGCTAGTTGATACCTTGATGCTATTAGCATGCTAGTTATATGGATGTGTTAAGTTGCTTGTTATGTTAGCATGAAAGTTGAAAATTGTTAAGCTATTTTGTTGGAGGTGCCAAACTTAGGACTAGGAAGAGAATGAGTATTCGGCTAACATAGTGGAAAGGTGGTGTTGCCGATTGCTAGATTTAGACTAGGGGAGTGGCTATAATGGGCATTAAGATGTGGGACTTAAGAAATGTAGTTATATGTGGACTTACATGATGTTACAAATAGATGTGAAATATGCTAGATTAGGAAACTCGATTAAGTGTTCATGAGATGAAATTAGGTGTTTAAATGATGTTATGTTGAATTGTACATGTATACATGCATTTCGGCCATGGTCTTTGCTTGAATTTGAGATTTGTAATGTGATTTTCCTAAATTGTCTATGAATTTTTGGTTGTTGATTCCATGGTAATGGTATATTGAATCCATGAAAATTTAGTAAGGTTGCATTCGGCAACTTGCTTGGAATTAAAAATTGATGTCTAAGCTTAGGTGATTTCGATGATGATATATATATATTCATAAGTATATTTAGTTGATTCGGCTTTGGTAGTTGCATGAGGCTATTGGCCGAATATACTAACATACATATACATGTGAAATTGGATTGTAAATATTTAGCAAGGTGGTTAAACTAGTTAAATTATTGATTTAGCTCAAGGAGTTAAAGGAGGTGAATCGAGCAAAGGCAAAGAAAAGGTTATCGAGTAGCCGAGTTGGAACCGTCTTACCCAACACGAGGTAAGTCATTAAGCATGTAGTTGGTATTATTTCAATGGTCATAACGTTATGGATTGATGCTGAATGGAATGAATAAATATACATATATATATATATGCGTGTACGTATGTGATGATGAAATTGTTGAATGAAAGAAAAGGTAAGATGTATTGAGTTGTTGATCTCGGCACTAAACGTGCGGGATAACCATTTATGACATGAGATTGGCGCTAAGTGCGCGGGATTAAATTGTACAGCACTAAGTGTGCGATTCGACTATGTTGCACTAAGTGTGCGAAATGAATATGATGCACTAAGTGTGCGAATTGACCATGCGGCACTAAGTGTGCGAGTTTGACTATGTAGCACTAAGTGTGCGATTTGATTACGTAGCACTAAGTGTGCGGTTGATTTATAGCACTGAGTGTGCGGGCCAATATAATCGGAATCATTATGGACACTGGAGTGTGCGACAGACATATACTTGAAGTCCGTACATAATTTATCATAGAATGGGTGAAAGGCGTTTAGTTGTATGTTTGTAACGAAAAAAAATGATTTATGAAATGCCTCGAATATCTATTGATGAGTATGTGGATTGTGAATGCATCATTGGTATGAATTGAATCGATAGGTTGGAGACTATGGTATGGTACGGTATGGATGGAGTAAATTGTCTCATTCCATTTTGTTTCCTCTTGTGATATGTTATTGATGTATAGTAGTGCATTGCTTATGACTTACTGAGTTATAAACTCACCCGGTGTTTCCTTGTCACCCATTATAGGTTGCTTGGACTCATCTATTTTTTTGCGGGGTCGGGCCGTCATCGAAGTCATCACAACCGGATAGCAAGTTTTGGTATTTTCTTCTTGTTGGCTTAGAAGAACTTTTGGCATGTATAAGCTATTACGTGTGTTGAATTTTGGCATGTAAACT